>NC_140245.1:16894252-16916752 GCF_949987555.1 Borostomias antarcticus | reverse complement strand
TAAATGCCGCCCACCTGCACCATCGCATCGCTAGCTTCTCGGTGGCGTAGCCGGCTGAGGCGGTGGTGGTGGTTATGGGAGGTGGTGAAGTGTGTTTGTAAGTCAGAGGACTGATCCGAGCATGGAGTAAGTGAGAGTGGAAGCTAAGGTGTTAAGGGGATTTGAATCTGCCCAAAATTAATTTACATGTAGGCCTACAAGAAAAAACATCAGGTAAAATTGAAAAGTACAATAAAGTCGCAAACTCACAATAGTAAGAAATATGTTTTGACGTCAACGTAACGTGATGTCGCAAGTGCTGTCCCATTCCTTTTTATACCATTTCTGGCACTCAACCACTTTACCAGATTACATCATCTGCGAGGGCTCAGGGCTTGAGGGTTTAGGGGGACATTGGGACTGGGCAAATCATTTATCAACAAAAATGGTGGGTGTTGAGGTGACAGTAATTTGGTAACCCAGCTTAAATGTTCGCAGACATTGTAGCAATATCTGTCAGTGTAAGATGTATTTTTTTAAGCAGATGTCTTATTTAGTTAGCTATCGGTAGTTTTGTGTTATGTGTGTGGTATTTATTCCGTTTTGGTAATTTACGAGTGAGCTAACTAGCATTAGCTCAAGTTCGCCCAGTTGCTGGTTAGCGGTGAGAACCCAGCCCAGCTGATAACCCTCTGTCACGGGGTGGGGAGGATGAAACAGTCAGCTGGGATCCTGCCTCTCATAGCTAACCAGCAAATGGTCAGTCGACAGTACCAGCCTACGTTATGTCTGAACACAATCCAACAGCTAATTCCCAAAAAAGAATCCCTCCAGTGCACAGCTTCTCACCACCCTAAATAATAATAATAATAATGAGAAGCCAAAGCTGCTGGATGGCTCGCCTGGGCCTGTCAGCCCGTACTGTCGAGCAAGATCCGCTCCCCAGAACCACTGCCTGCTCGCTCGTCTCTAAACATGTTATCATGCAGTAGTACGTACTAAATAGTATGTAGTATGTTAGTATGCAGTTTGTAGTATGGATATTTGGACACAGCCAGAGAGACCTGGAGACAGAGACACACCACACTCACATATCATGCCGCACACGCCATATACACACACACTGAGATACACATTACATTTTACCCACTCACTGTATGTACACTGACAGCACTACACTTTGTATATTGTTTTTATCTTATCTTATTTTGCACTAGCATTTTGTACTGCTCTTTGCACTGTCCTGTCTTTGCCCTGTCCTGTCTACACCCTGTCCAATATTGTCTCCATGTTATGCACCACGACTGAAAGTAAATTCCTAGTATGTTTAAAAAGTACACTGGCCATCAAACAAATTCTGATTCTGACCTGGAGCCTGGAGTCAGAGAGAGTCTGTAGAAGCATCTGTCCTCTCTCCAGCAGGCTTTCCCCTGATGTCTGGTAGCACGGCAGGTGGAGAGAGAGGCCTCAGGAGGTGTTTGTGTGTGTGTGTGTGTTTGTGTGTGTGTGTGTGTGTTTGAGCCTCCTGTCCTGCTATGTGGTGGAAACTAGATGGAAATAGTGGTCACCATAGCCCAGGGCATGCTGGGTAAACCATAATCACCTCCACAGTGGAGCAAGCTACTGCAACCCTCTGAGACCAGATAGAGTGTATGTGTGTGTGTATGTGTGTGTGTGTGTGTGTGTAGAATCTTAGAAGTTTTATTAGAAGGCCAAGCAAAGGCCAAACTGCCAGCTTATCACTTGGCTCAACAAGAACATGACCTTACCTTGGTGTATATGGTTGTGAGTTTAAGCCCCGGGTGATACAGAATAAACATGCTAATGCCTACTCAGGCATCTGTTTGGATTTCAGACACATGATTTTAAACATATTCTTTAATTTAAGACGTTTTTAATAATGAGGGTCCGACCTTTATATATTTAGTCATCTGCATGGTTGCAAGGGGCTAGCAGGGGCTAACCATGATGATGAGATACTGTAGGACTCTGGAGCAGTGGGCATTCGTGTGTGTGTGTGTGTGTGTGTGTGTGTGTGTGTGTGTGTGTGTGTGTGTGTGCGCGCGCTGTCACTTGTCAGGCCAGACCCCCCAGAGGGTGTGAGGTCGGCCCTGTGGCACTGGGGGCTGAGGCGGTCTGTTGCCATATGTTTGGCCCTGGGGGAGCACAGACGGTGCTGTCCAGCCCTGGCAGCCATGGGTACGGCCCCTTCCCCCACCAACCCTACCTCTTGCTTACCTTCACTGTTCTGCCCGGAGGCCTGAGGAGGGGGTGGAGAGTAGAGGGCAGGAGAGGAGGGGAGGAGAGAGGAGAGGAGAGGAGAGGAGGGGAGAGGAGAGGAGAGGAGAGGAGAGGAGAGGAGAGGAGAGGAGAGGAGAGGAGAGGAGAGGAGAGGAGAGGAGAGGAGAGGAGAGGAGAGGAGAGGAGAGGAGAGGAAGAGAGGAGATGGAGTATCTGTGTGGGCTGATTAATACAGTTCAGTCAGGACAAAGCCTATTGACCGAGAGTGTCCCACGCTAAGAGGCATGTAGTCATCTGGCTATATTGATACTGAACAGACCACTAGGGGGCAGGCTAGTTTGACAGCAGAGTTCCTGAGCTCTGGCAGAGGCCTGTAGGTACTGATGTAGACAAAAAAACTTAGTAGTAGTGTAGTGAGTAGTGTAGCTGTAAAGTCCTGTTTGTTTGTCCTGACCTGAGGGTCTGCAGTGTTCTGGGCGTTCTCTCTATCTCTTTGTGTCTATCTCTTCCTGTCTCTTTCTCTCTGTATCTCCCCCCCTTCCCCCACTATCTCATCTCTCCCCCGCCCCTCCATACATCCCTCCCACCTCTCAGTTTTTCTCTCTCCCTCTCGCTGTCATGCCTGCAGTCTTAAACTCATGCATTAAGACAAATCACACACACACACACACATACACACACTCTAGCACTGGCTTTGCCTGAGAGTGTGCTGCATCTCTGACGTCACTGCAGACGGCTCAGCTGTCAGAGGAGCTGGTTCTAGCTGGAGTGAGAGGAGGGAGCTGGAGTTAGACATCAGCTGTGTCACAGCTTCAGCAAGAAGTAAATCTGCACAACACAATACTGATATCCTGAGCGTGTGTGTGTGTGTGTGTGCACGATGTGTATCTCTATCCTCTCTGTTCTATCTCTCCATCTATCTCAGTTATATCTATTTCTCTATCACTGTTCTATCTCTATATCTCTGTTCTACCTAACTCCTTGTTTTGTATCTATCTCTCTGTTCTATCTCTATCTCTAAGTTATATCTCTATCTCTGTTCTATCGCTATCTCTCTGTTATCTCTATCTCTGTTATATTTCTCTCTCTCGGTTATCTCTATCTTTCTGTTATCTATCTCTCTGTTATATATATATCTCTCTCTGTGTTATATCTCCATCTCTCTGTTCTATATACAGTAGGACCCCACTTATCCGAACCCAACGGGACCGAAGGTCGTTCGTATCTCTGAAATGTCCGGATGACTGAAACTTATGTTAAAATGCACCAAATTCAATAAGTGGTATACTTGTTTCATATAGACTCATAATAGACCGATAAATACCCTTAATGCATCAAAATTGCAATCAAATAGCCAACTAAACCCATATAGCCTAGCCTATAATAGGCCTACAGTAGCCTAGAATAAAATAAACAAATTTCCACTTGAGTGCGTGCTTTGATCAAATACAGTAGCCTACTTTATTCTCTAATGAGGCTTACGCTGCATCGATAGGCTACTGTGTTCGCAGAACAAAATGGTATAGCCTAAAAACAACCCAACATTAGAACAATTAGATATATGATAATCAAGAAATCATTATATATGATAATCAATAAATAAATAAATAAATGAAATGACAGACAAGTTGCTGTGTCTTAGGCTATTGTAGCCTAAAAGAAAGTCTCTAAAACAACCGATGTAGGCTAGGCTGTAGGCTATTATTTAACAAATACAGTAGGCCTAGTAGGCTAATCTACATGCTCACAACACATCTGTGTTCCTGAAGTCCATTAACTGGGGATGAAAAATGACTCGATACTCCTCTGCTTCAGGTTGCTGAGCTTTCTGGCTACCAAGGAATGCAGCTCTCGCAGCAGACTCGTTTGCGTTTTGCACTCGACATTAGAGTCAGAAAGAAATGAAACGTGACAGTAGGCTACAGCCTACAGGCAACATGTAGGTCTACATACAGTTCTGTTTTTATTCACAGTAGGATACAGTACATGTTTATTATGACAGATTTAAATGCAAGTAGGCCTACAGTACTGTAATGAAAATCCCACCAGTAACCAGATAGCAGGCTCAAAAAAAAGTTTTTTAAGTCTGTCCGGTAGACCGGGAGGTTCGGATCTCTGAAGTTCGGATGAGTGGGGTCCTACTGTATATATCTGTTATATCTCTCTGTTATATCGCTATCTCTCTCTGTTCTATCTCCATCTCTCTGTTCTATCTCTATCTCTCTGTTCTATCTCTATCTCTCTCTATTCGATCTCCATCTCTGTTCTATCTATCTCTCTTATCTCTCTCTGTTAAATATCTAACTCTCTATTCTATCTCTCTCTGTTCTATCTCTCTTCTCTCTCTGTTCTATCTATATCTCTCTGTTATATCTATCTCTCTCTGTTATATCTCTATATCTCTCTGTTCTATCTCCAATTCTCTGTTCTATCTATATCTCTCACTGTTATATCTATATCTCTGTTATATCTCTATATCTCTCTGTTCTATCTCAATCTCTCTGTTCTATCTCTATCTCTCTTTGTTATATCTATCTCTCTCTGTTATATCTCTATATCTCTCTGTTCTATCTCCATCTCTCTGTTCTATCTATATCTCTCTGTTATATCTCTATATCTCCCTGTTCTATCTCCATCTCTCTGTTCTATCTCTATCTCTCTCTGTTATATCTCTATCTCTCTGTTATATCGCTATCTCTCTCTGTTATATCTATCTCTCTGTTATATCTCTATATCCCTCTGTTCTATCTCCATCTCTGTTATATCTATCTCTCTCTGTTATATCTCTCTGTTCTATCTCCATCTCTCTGTTCTATCTCTATCTCTCTCTGTTCTATCTCTCTCTCTCTAACTCTGTCTGGCTGTGAGACTCTCCAGGCCGCCTCCTGTCAGGGCTGGGCCTGAAGCCGTTACCATGGTAATAGTTTACCAGATCTGAGAGGGGTGTGTCTGCCTGTAAGTCAAACAGCCCAGTAGTGCGTGAGTATGTGTCTCCTGAGCCATTTTGGATATTGAAATAATACAAGCTATAGTGCAACTAGTCAGATTTTGTGTTTTTATCTGTCTCTGTGCAAACAAACTGTGACCTGCTGTACAAGGGCTATTCAATTCAATTCAATTTAATTAAAAGGGCTATATTGGCATGAGAAACATGACGCATATATTCCCAAAGCAAACAATCACAAAAAATGTAAGTACAATACAGTTAAAGGATAAGGACACTGAATGTCATGTTTAGCCCTATTCCTGGCTTCCCTGGCATGTATCTGTACAGGTTAAAATATTTATTTTGTGCAGTACCGATTCATCCGAATCCGAATTTCGCGGAGGTTTACAACATGAAGGAATGGCTGTTGTATGTTTGGTGAAATTAGTACTGTTTACAAGTGACTGTTGTTTCGAAATACAGAGGCGAAAGGACCTAAGGTGTTTACAGGACGACTTGGTAAGCATAAACCATGTCATTCCTGAACGTATATCATACTTTTTAGAGTTTTTCGATTGTGCCCATAGCTAGCAACGAGCCAGGGTGCGCGCGCCGACGTTATTGACACAGAACGCTGTACTGCACAAAACAGAAATATTTTAACCTGTAAACTAGTCAGATACATGCCAGGGAAGCCAGGAATAGGACTAAACATCTGGTGGCCAGATGCGCAAACCGTCTGCAACGCGTCCAAAACATGCATTCTAGAGACTGGGTCGACCGAAATGCACAGCCTGGCTCCTGTTTGCTTGAGAATTGATCGCTTTGCGGTGCTTATTCCTCATCCAGTTATGGGTGGATGGAAAACTTTCAAATTAATGTTAATTGTTCTGACAATTGTAGGCTATAGCAACATAAGAGTGGCAGCTTTGACAGCAACCCAAACACGAGCTAATCCCATAGCTGTAGGCCTACCATTGCTGAACGAACTGTTGGATACTGCATATTTGCTGTGCAACGTATCCATTGTCCAGTTGTCAAATCGATTATGCACGCAGTATTGTTCTTTTGGTGATTATTCTTTGATATAAATGCAGATAGGCTATATGTGAAGAGGCAATTGCTGGATTTTAATACGCTGTTTATAATGGCACATCCCGACATTGAAGCATGAAAGGAGTAGCATACATTCTGTTTTAATTAAGAAATAAAAAGTCTGTAAACTCTGCCTAAAAGCTTTTATTTGGTCTCATTTATTAGCTTAAGTATTTAATACGTGTGGGCGTTTTCAATCATAATATTGTATTCTTGATACAAGAATGTTGACACTTCATGTAGCATATTTCAGCAGCAGGCTATTCAACACGTTGAATGAATGAAATTACTTAATTAAATATTCATATAGCCTAGGCTTTGAAACATTCGTAGGCCTATATGTTTTCTTGCCTATGTGAATGAATATAGGCCCATATTCTGACTTGCCGTGTTGCTTAGCTCTGGTCCAGGCAGTCAGGAGCCATTCTTTTGTCACTGTTTGCAGTATCTACAGAAACTGTTAATATTTAATATGATTTCCTTACTCACGAAGTGAAGAGAGTTTTCGAACAATGAAATACATGAAGTGCAGACATGGCCTAACAGAAAGGAGGTGCAGTTGAACGAAACGTGGATATTGGAAAGAAAAAGCACTGTGTTTTGAAATGTTGTGGGTCAATCATGCAGCTGTAACAGAATATGCCATTCCAATGTTCGTGCAGGGCACTTTTTTTTTCTTAAACCGCTATTATAATCCCTATTTGATGAGGGGGGTGGGGGGGCTGGGACTGACTGCCCTCCCTAATCAAAAAGTCAAACTGCGCGTATCTCTTCAATATAGAACATTTGGAAACACCGAAATGTGTCTTTGTTTGATCTTATCACTTTGTTGACAAAAATGATCGATGCCCGTGTGCAAGTGTGGTAGCCCTCGTGATCGATGTCCGTGTGTTAGTGCGCCGCCGGGTTCGCCTGATTCGCGCCGCCCAGTCCACGCGAATTGTATTGACTTTCTATGTAAACTTGCTGCGCGGCCGGAAAAATTTGCGCCCGGTGTGAACACAGCATAAAAGCCACGTCGGTTACCATGCCGGTCAAGAGTGCCTGATGAGATTTTTTCGACCTGCAGCATTGAGTATCCTACCTCATGCTGAAATACTGCATAGACTGTATAGTCAATAACACAATGTGCTTTTGTTTCATATTTTTCATATTTTCATGATTTTTATAGCCTATCATATTTTCACGGTTTGCTGATGAGTCACAATAAAATTAGCGCTCCCTAAATTGTATCACGATGCTTTCCTTTATTTCCCTTTCCCATCTTAAAAGGTTTCATTCTCCTTTTTCTTTAGAACATGTTTGGCATTCTGGGGATGAAAAGGTTATTTTGTTCTCATAAACAGGTGCTGGAAATTGCCTAGTTGTCCCTTGCCAGAGGCAAAAAAATCTGACTAATTATTATTCCCATTTTACTGTTTTACTTACTGACTGCTATTAATTGTTTATAGCGTGATGCAAACATGTGCTTGTCAATTGTATATTATTGGATATTGGTATTATGTATATTATTAGATATTCGTGTTATTCTGTTTTACTTATTTTACTGTGAAAGCCCCTGTAGCACCCGATAATGTAATAATTAACCAATAATGTAATAAAGTTTCCTGACTGATAATGTAATACCATTTTTCTGATAATGTAATACCTTATTACAATATTGGTCAAGTTATTACATTATCAGGTGGGTCTTTTTTTTCAAAACTGGTAGCGTAATGTAATAATCTAAAAAAGCGAATGAATAATACTGTTAGGGTCCTTTGTGGTATACTTTGGCGTACTTTGTGGTACTTGTGTATACTTTAGTGTGTCTTATGATACTTTGCAGTATACTTTGGGGTGCTTTGAGGTACTTTGTGGTATAATTTGGCCTACTCTGGTATACTTTGCAGTACTTTGTGGTAGGCTATACTTTAGGATACTTTGAGGTACTTTGATATTTTGCGGTAGTTTGCAGTAAACGTTGGGGTACTTTGCAGTACTTTGTGGAATACTTTGAGGTACTTTGTGGTGTGCTTTGGAGTACTTTGCGGTCCTTAGTGGTATACTTTGGGGTACTTTTTGGTACTCTGCAGTTCTTTGCAGTATACGTTGGGTACATTCCTTTATACTTTGGGGTACTTTGTAGTACTTTGTGGTATACATTGAGGTACTTACCCATACTTTGCAGTAATATTATGTGGTCATTTGTGGTACTTTGTGGTATACGGAGGTACTTTGCACTATGCTTTGGGGTACTTTGCTGTACTTTGTGGTATACTTTGTGCAGTACTTTGTGGTATACTTTGGGGTACACAGCAATACTTTGCAGTACTCTGCAGTATACTTTGGGGTACTTTGGGGTACTTTGATATTTTGCGATAGTTTGCAGTAAACATTGGGGTACTTTGCAGTACTTTGTGGAATACTTTGAGGTACTTTGTGGTGTGCTTTGGAGTACTTTGCGGTCCTTAGTGGTATACTTTGGGGTACTTTTTGGTACTCTGCAGTTCTTTGCAGTATACTTTGGGTACATTCCGTTATACTTTGGGGTACTTTGTAGTACTTTGTGGTATACATTGAGGTACTTACCCATACTTTGCAATAATGTGTGGTAATTTGTGGTACTTTGTGGTATACGGAGGTACTTTGCAGTAGCCTATGCTTTGGAGTACTTTGCGGTACTTTGTGGTATACTTTGTGCAGTACTTTGTGGTATACTTTGGGGTACACAGCCATACTTTGCAGTACTCTGCAGTATACTTTGGGGTACTTTGAGGTACTTGTATATTTTGCTGTAGTTTGCAGTAAACGTTGGGGTACTTTGCGATACTTTGCGGAATACTTTGAGGTACTTTGTGGTGTGCTTTGGAGTACTTTGTGGTACTTAGTGGTATACTTTGGGGTACTTTGTGGTACTTTGCAGTACTTTGCTGTATACTTAGGGTACTTTGCGTTATACTTTGCGGTACTTTTTAGTACTTTGGGGTATACATTGAGGTACTTACCCATACTTTGCAGTAATGTGTGGTAATTTGTGGTACTTTGTGGTATACGGAGATACTTTGCAGTATGCTTTGGAGTACTTTGCAGTACTTTGTGGTATACTTTGGGGTCCTTTGCGGTACTACATGGTATACTTTGGGGTACTTTGCTGTACACTTTGGGGTACTTTGCTGTATACTTTGGGGTACTTTGTGGTATTTTGCAGTACTTTGCGCTATTCTTTGGAGTACTTTGTGGTATACTTTGGAGTATTTTGAGGTACTTTGTGGTATACTTTAGAGTGAGGTACTTAGTGATTAGTAAGGCCCTTCAAAAAGGGGTTCAGTATTTTATCTTAGCCTATATACAGTAGTAGGAGACAGGAACTGATTTAATTCTGTGAATTGAAAGCAAAGTGTATGAGGCGAATTATGTGAGGCTGCTGTTCATCCACTATAGTTAAGAGCTGCTATCCATCGACTATATTTCAGATTGCAATTACATAACTCCCCCATATCCATCCATCATCCATCCATCCATCTTCATCTGCTTATCTGGGGTCGGGTCGCGGAGGCAGCAGTTCCAGCAGGGGGCCCCAGACATCCCTTTCCCTAGCAGCATCAACCAGCTCTGCCTGGGGAATCTTTAGACGCTCACAGGCCAGTGTGGAGATGTAGTCCCGCCACCTAGTCCTGGGTCTACCCCGTGCAGACCTGCAAACTTGTCACCTTTTGGCTACAACCACCTTTTTATGTTAACCATGGTAGTTTCAGTGAATCTAGAGGGTTTTAGTTTTGTATGTCGTCACCTTTTTCACTACTCCAGAGTTTGCAGGTCTGCCCGTGGCCTCCTCCCAGCCGGACACGTCTGGAACACCTCCCAGGAGGCATCCAAACTAGGTGCCCGAACCACCTCAACTGGCTCCTTTCAACGCAAAGGAGCAGTGGCTCTACTCTGAGTCTCTCCTGGTTGACTGAACTTCTCACCCAATCTCTCAGGGAGACCCCAGCCACCCTCTGGAGAAAACTAATTTGGGTCACTTGTATCCGTGATCTCGTTCTTTCGGTCATGACCCATCCTTAGTGACCATAGGTGAGGGTTGGGACGAAGATAGACCAGTAGATCGAGAGCTTTGCCTTTTGGCTCAGCTCTCTTTTCGTCACAACAGTGCGGTAAAGCGACTGCAGAACCGCACCAGCTGCTCCGATTCTCCAGCCAAACTCCCTCTCCGTGGTTCCCTCACTCCTGAACAAGACCCCCAGATACTTGAACTCCTTCACTTGGAGTAAGGACTAATTTCCTACTCGAAGCAGACAGACCACCGGTTTCCTGCTGAGAACCATGGCCTCAGATTTAGAAGTGCTGATTCTCATCCCAGCCGCTTCACACTCAGTTGCAAACCTATCCATCGAGTACTGGAGGTCGCAGGCCAATGATGCTATCAGGACCACATCATCTGCAAACAGCAGCGACGCGATCCCCAGCTCACCAAACTGCAAACCCACCTCCCCACAGCTATGCCTCAATACCCTGTCCATGAAAATATTGACTTACTGCCAAGAACACGGACACAGCTCTTTCTCTGGGTGTTCAGGGATTGTATGGCTGGTGGTTCCGCGACCAGGATGAAATCCACATTGTTCCTCTTCAATCTGAGGTTCGACTATCGGCCGGACCCTCCTTTCAGCACCTTGGAGTACACTTTCCCTGGGAGGCTGAGTAATGTGATGCCTCTGTAATTGGCACACACCCTCTGGTCCCCTTTTTTGAATATTGGGACCACCACCCCAGTCTGCCACTCCTTTGGCACTGACCCAGACTTCCACGCAATGTTAAAGAGGCGTGTCAACCAAGACAGCCCCTCAACACCCAGCGCCTTCAGCATTTCTGGACGGATCTCATCAGTCCCTGGGGCTTTGCCACTGTGGAGTTGTTTGACTACGTCAGTGACCTCCTCCAGGGAAATTGACGATGACCCCCCATCATCTGCCTCAATCATAGAGGGTGGATTAGTCGGGTTCAGGAGTTCCTCAAATTGCTCCTTCCAACGCTCCACAACCTCCTCAGTTGAGGTCAGCAGTGTCCCATCCTTGCTGTATACAGCTTGGATGGTCCCACATTCCCTTCCTGAGGTGTCTGATGGTCTTCCAGAAACACCTTGGTGCCAACAGAAAGTCCTTCTCCATGGTTCCTCCGAATTGCTCCCACACCCGCTGCTTTGCCTTGGTCACGGCCGAAGCTGCAGTCCTCCGGGCCAGTCGATACCCTGCAACTGCTTTTGGGGTCCTCCGGGCTAACATATCCCGGAAGGCCTCCTCCTTCAGTCGGACGGCTTCCCTGACCCCCCGTGTCCACCATGGTGTCTGGGGGTTACCGCCCCTTAGAGTACCTATGGCCCTCAGGCCACAGCTCCCAGCCGCAGCTTCAGCAATGGAGGCTTTGAACACCGACCACTCATGTTCGATGTCCCCAACCTCCACAGGGATGCCTGAGAAGCTCCGCCGGAGGTGGCAATTGAAATCTTCCTCCAGACGTTCCCAGTTAACCCTCACTACACACTTGGGTTTTCCAGGTCTGTCCAGAGGCTTCCTCTGCCATCGAAACCAGCTCACCACCAGATGGTTATCAGTGGACAGCTATGCCCCTCTCTTCACCTGAGTGTCCAAAACACATGGCCTCAGATCAGATGATACAATAACGAAAACGATCATCGACCTTCGGCCTAAGGTTTTCTGATGCCAGGTGTTCTTGTGGGCATCCTTGTGTTCAAACATGGTGTTTGTTAGGGACAAACCGTGGCTAGCTCAGAAGTCCAACAACAAAACACCACTCGGGTTCAGATCGTGGTGGCCATGCCTCCCAATCACACCCCTTCAAGTTTCTCCATCATTGCCCATGTGTGCATTGAAGTCCCCCAATAGGACAGTGGAGTCCCCTGCAGGAGTCCCAAATAGGACTCCACTTAGGGTCTGAAGGCCGAGTACTCCGAACTGCTGTTCGGTGCATAAGCACAAACCACAGTCAGATTTCCCCCCCCCCCCCACAGTCCTAAGGCGCACGGAGGCGACCCTCTCGTCCACTGGGGTGAAATCCAGCACAGAGGCGCTTAGCTGGGGGCTAGCTAGTATAGCCACACCTGCCTTACGCTCCATACCATAAGCAACTCCGGAGAAGTACAACCCCTATCCAGGAGTTTGGTTCCGGTGCCGGTGCTGTGCGTGGAGGTTAGCCCCACCATGTGTAATTGGTATCGCTCCACCTCCCTCACAAGCTCCGGCTCCTTCCCCCCCAGTGAGGTCACGTTCCATGTCCCCAGAGCCATCCTTTGCCGCCTGGGTCCGGTCCGTCAGTGCCCTCCGCCTTCACTGCCACCTAGTTGGCAGCGCACCCGACCCTGACAGTTCCTCCCACGGGTGGTGGGTCCACGGGACGGATGAGACGGAGATGTTGTTTCCACGTTGCTCTTTCGGGCTGGGCCCGGCCGGGCTCCATGAAAAGCCCAGCCACCAGGCGCTCGCAGACGGGCCCTCCGTCCGGGCCTGGCTCCAGACGGGGGCCCCGGGCTTCCTCCGGGCTGGGTATCTCTTCAGTGTTCTTCCATCAGGGCTTTTTGCTGGTTAAGGACTGTGGGGCGCAACTGCTCACAGCCCTACTCTGGCCGTTTTGGGCTTAAAACCCTCATCCGCCCTTGCTCCACACCTCCAGATGGTATACGGTGCGGAGCCAGGCACAAGCAGCACCTGTGGTTTTTGTTCGGAGTGACCTTCTCCTAGATGGGTTGCCTACTATGGCTGTGAGCCACATCTGCCCATGCTATTTGCCCATAGCTGGGACAGTGGTTGGCAGGAGCCAGTGCGTGTCCACACACCGAGATCCCCTACAGTTTAGCCTGGGACTGCGAGTTACACATTTACCATGTGTGGCCGCGGGGAGGCACTGTAATGCCAGTAATGCCCACACAACTCCCCCATACTCATCTCCAAATGCAAGATGGAGATTGGAGATTAAACCCTTCCTGCACAGGTGGATCCTGGACGTCCTGACGGGCAGACCTCAGGTGGTGAGAGTGGGCAGCCACACCTCATCTTCTCTCACCCTAAACACTGGAGAAAGTCACCCTCTCACCCTCAACACTGGGCTTTTTCATATCCTCTGTACAAACACGACTGTATAGTTGCTGTACCTACAATTCTAGCTCAATTATCAATTCACTGATGACACAGCTGCGGTAGGCCTGATCTCCAACAATAATGAGAAGGCCTTCGTGGAGGGGGTGGAGTGCCAAACTAAATGTTTTTTAACCTTTAGTTGAAAAACCTCCAGTTGAGTTAGTTAGTTAGTTTTTCAACCTTTAGTTGAAAAACCTCCTTTTAACCTCCACCTGAACGTCAGTAAGATAATGGAGATGCTAGTGGACTACAGCAGGAAGCAGGAAGATGAAAGTAATTCTAGTGGACTAGCAGGAAGCAGGAGCGGCCAATTGCCTGAACAGCAGTGGGACCCCTGTGGAGACAGTGTATTTACAAGTACAGTATGTTGATGTACAGATCACCAAGGACCAGACATGGACAACAAACATCCCCGTATATGCATGATTCAGAGGGCATCTGACTGAGAACATCAACACTACCAACATGCTATGCAAGCAACACCATGCAGGACAAGTCACTGTAGAGAGTGTTGGAGATCAGGCCTACCGCAGCTGTCATCAGTGAATTGATAATTGAGCTGGAATTGTAGGTAACTATGCAGTCGTGTTTGTACAGAGGATATGAAACAGCCCAGTGTTGAGGGTGAGAGGGTGACTTTCTCCAGTGTTGAGGGTGAGAGGTTGACTGTCTCCAGTGTTGAGACATGTTTGGAGATGAGTATCGGGGGAGTTATGGTATTGCAATCTGAAATATAGTCAATGGATAGCAGCTCTTAACTATAGTTTATGAACAGCAGCCTCACATAATTTGCCTCATACATTTTGCTTTCAATTCATATAGTTCAAACTATGTCTTAAATTAAATCCTGTCTCCTACTATATAGGCTAAGATAAAATACTGAACTCCTTTTTGAAGGGCCCTACTAATCACTAAGTATCTCAAAGTACTCCAAAGTATACCACAAAGTACCTCAAAGTACTCCAAAGTATACCACAAAGTACTGCAAAGTACTCCAAAGTATAATGCAAAGTACTGCAAAATACTGCAAAATACCACAAAGTACCCCGAAGTATACAGCAAAGTACCCCAATGTATACAGCAAAGTATACCCCAAAGTATACCACAAAGTACCCCAAAGCATACTGCAAAGTACCTCCGTATACCACAAAGTACCACAAATTACCACACATTACTGCAAAGTATGGGAAAGTACCTCAATGTATACCACAAAGTACTACAAAGTACCCCAAAGTATAACGCAAAGTACCCAAAGTATACTGCAAAGTATTGCAGAGTACCACAAGGTACCCCAAAGTATACCACTAAGTACCGCAAAGTACTCCAAAGCACACCACAAAGTACCTCAATGTATTACGCAAAGTACTGCAAAGTACCCCAATGTTTACTGCAAACTATCGCAAAATATCAAAGTACCCCAAAGTACCCCAAAGTATACTGCAGAGTACTGCAAAGTATTGCTGTGTACCCCAAAGTATACCACAAAGTACTGCACAAAGTATACCTCAATGTATACTACAAAGTACCCCAAAGTATAATGCAAAGTAGCCAAAGTATACTGCAAAGTACTGCAGAGTACCACAAAGTACCCCAAAGTATACCACTAAGAACCGCAAAGTACTCCAAAAAACACCACAAAGTACCTCAAAGTATTCCGCAAAGTACCGCAAAGTACTGCAAAGTACCCCAACGTTTACTGCAAACTACCGCAAAATATCAATGTACCTCAAAGTACCCCAAAGTATACTACAGAGTACTGCAAAGTATTGCTGTGTACCCCAAAGTATACCACAAAGTACTGCAAAGTATACCACAGAGTACCCCAAAGTATATCACAAAAGTACCTCAAAGCACCCAAAAGTATACTGCAAAGTATCATAAGACACATATTTGTATACCACAAGTACCACAAAGTACGCCAAAATATACCACAAAGTACCCTAACAGCAGTATTCATTCGCTTTTTTAGATTATTACATTATCAGTCAAGTATTACGTTACCAGTTTTGAAAAAAAAAGACCCACCTGATAATGTAATAACTTGACCAATAATGTAATAAGGTATTACATTATCAAAAAAATGATATTACATTATCAGTCAGGAAATGTTATTACATTATTGGTTAAGTTATTACATTATCAGGTTTTATTACATTTTTATTTGAGTCAAGTCAAACTTTTATTACATTATCAGGCGTTATTACATAAGTTAATTATTACATTATCGGGTGCTACAGCCCCTAACATTGCATTATAGTGGGTATTGTGTATAGTGTGTATAGTGTGTATTGCAGCGAGGCATTCATTGCATCGAGTAGGCTATGCTGATAATTTGCAGATTAAACAGACACTAGAAATAGCCTACTTGCCCCTTACCAGAGGCTTTTTTTTTTTTGAATGTTTGGACATAGACATCCGTTTTTTTATATTATTATTTAAAATGGATTTAGAAAATCATTTGACTGCACGGCCACCACTAAACACATTGTACAGGCTATTGTAGTTCTTATAAGAAGTATAACTCGCCTTTTTGTTTAGTAAATTGATTGATTCATCGATTTAAAACAGATAATAAACAAGTGTCATTTCAGTGATCTATGAAATCATTCATAGGTCCAAAGCAGACCAAAGCATGGCGCTGGAATAGCAGGGTTGCATGTTTGCCCTGGCGCGCCTTTGACAGAGAACCGAATCAAGTACAGAAAGATGTACATGGTTGTGAAAGACAGCTAGTGAGAGTAGAAAGAGAGAGAGAGAATGAGAGAGAGGGAGAGAGAAAGAAAGTGTAAGAGAGATAGTGAGAGAGAAAATGGAGAGACAAGGATGGAGTAAAAAAGAGAAAGAGAGGGTGAAACAGAAACAAAGAGAGACAAACAGCAGCAGAGAATGAAAGCTTGACTGTCTGGTGTGCGTGTGTGTGTGCGTGTGTGTGTGTGTGTGTGTGTGTGTGTGAAAGAGAGAGAGAGAGAAAAAAAAGTGTGTGTGTGTGTGAGAGAGAGTGTGTGTGTGTGTATGTGTGTGAGAGAGAGAGAGAGAGAAAGAGAGAGAGAGCATATGTGTATGTGTGTCAGAGAGAGAGAGTGAGTGTGTGTGTTTGTGTGAGAGAGAGGGAGAGAGAGTGTGTGTGTGTGTGTGTGTGTGTGTGTGTGTGTGTGTGTGTGTGTGTGTAGAGCAGTGACATCATAGCAGCCAGAGGGGGTGAGAGCCGGAGGGAGGGGAGGGGAGGGTGTCAGTGAGCTATCTAGGAGTTACGCGCAGCCTGCCTGTCAGCTAGACCCACTGCAGACGGAGCTCATGGAGCAACACACACACACACACACACACACACACACACACACACAGCAGAGAGCATTGAGCCGAATATCTACCTCCACATAGCAGGCTCCTCATAATACTCTCACTCTTGCACACACAACACACACCTACCATACTAACTCGCACATTACTAACACACACACACACGCACACAGAGCCAAGTGGGTCAGCCAGTTGTCCTGTGGGTCTATAGACAGTTGTACGAGGAAGTGTTTCTGCCAACGGTGTGTGTGTGTGTGGTTGTGGTCCAGAGAGTGTGTGTGTGTGAGAGAATGCCCTCCAGGATCATGGAGTGTGAAGGCACTGTTCTCATCGCCTGTGGGTTGGACCTGGACGTTTTCACCAGCCAGGAGGTCAAGGTAGGGGAAAAACGGAAACACACACACACACATGCCAGACCACTTGCACATAGGACTTATACAGTACACTCAGACCACACACACGGTCTGTGAGTTTTGAGCCTTGTATCTTGTTTTCTAACAGTCATGGTTAGGGTTCAGTTACATGCGGCTACTGAGGGTGACGTATAAAAGCCCTTGTACACAGTGTGGGTTGGCTCTAGGCAGTGTTACAGTCTCAGTGTTACAACAGGTCTCAGTGTTAAAGCAGCTTTCAGTGTTACAGCAGCTCTCAGTGTCACAGAAGCTCCCAGTGTTACAGCAGGTCTGTGTTACAGCAGCTCTCAGTGTTACAGCAGCTCTCAGTGTTACAGAAGCTCTCAGTGTTACAGCAGCCCTCAGTGTTACAGCAGGTCTCAGTGTTACAGCAGGTCTCAGTGTTACAGCAGGTCTCAGTGTTACAGCAGCTCTCAGTGTTACAGCAGGTCTCAGTGTTACAGTAGGTCTCAGTGTTATAGTCTCAGTGCTACAGAAGGTCTCAGTGTTACAGCAGCTCTCAGTGTTACAGCAGCTCTCAGTGTTACAGCAGCTCTCAGTGTTACAGCAGCTCTCAGTTTTATAGTCTCAATGTTACAGCAGGTCTCAGGGTTAGTCTCAGTGTTACAGCAGGTCTCAGTGTTACAGCAGCTCTCAGTTTTATAGTCTCAATGTTACAGCAGGTCTCAGTGTTAGTCTCAGTGTTACAGCAGGTCTCAGTGTTACAGCAGGTCTCATTGTTGCAGCAGGTCTCAGTGTTATAGTCTCAATGTTACAGCAGGTCTCAGTGTTAGTCTCAGTGTTACAGCAGGTCTCAGTGTTGCAGCAGGTCTCAGTGTTATAGTCTCAGTGTTGCAGCAGGTCTCAGTCTAGACCCGGGGGGCCCAGTACGCCGATCGCGATCGACCAGTAGATCACAGAGGCAAAGCTAGTAGATCTCGAGCCGTTAAAAAAAAAGGCATCTTGACACGCGTTGAAGTTGATGTGCGGAGGGAAATTGCATAGTAGACTAGACAGTCATATCACCCCCCTTGTCCAAATGAGCAACATTTGACTCCTGCTACTTTATAGATTGTGTGACAGGTTGGTACTGCCGTTTTGCTGGCTAGTAGAGCGTTTTATTTGTGTGGGCTAGATCTTGTTAGATCTTAGAATATCTTGTTGAGCTGGTCATTTTAAAAGTAGCTGACAAGTCACAAAAGTGTGGCCCCCGTTCTAGACCATGCTGTAGGTGAGGTTGTCTTCGTTATCTGAGGATGCTTGTGGTTACAAGTTTCATTATTTACACAGCAGAGCGTGCATGAGACAGACAAGGACTAGGACTACATGTTGTTTCATCAAGATCTCACAGTAAAATCTCAGTTTTGATCTCAGGCATTTGTGTTGTCATGGGATGGGTTAAAATTGATGCTGTATCTTCATCTGTTGAATCGGTTATGTTGGGAAATTTGGAAGATGACTGAAACTAAAACATGTTGATCCCAGTACACACCTTTGTTATGCTGCCAAGGAGTTCTTGTGGAGCCTACTAGCGTCATGTCCAGGGGGTGGACTTGTACATCAAGCTTCACGCCTCACGCTAAGGAATCAAGAGATGGGCTCCTGCCCTATGGGCCACTAGGCTCCAGAACCATTGGTTCTCAAGGCTACTACTGCATGCACTCACACACACACACACACACACACACACACACACACACACACACACACACACACACACACACAGTCTCTCTCTCATTCTCACACACACACACACACACACACACACACACACACACACACACACACCTGCCTGAACAACTGATGCCATGTTGCGAGAGACGGAGGAGGAAATGCACTTTCGTTATTTAAGGATGTCCGCTAACCAGTCCCTAAACAGGATTGTGCGCCTAGCACGTAGGACTATACTGTAGGTACAACTTTGCCTGCACTTGAGGACATCTACCAGGCTAGGCTGCTATCCCGGGCCTCTGGTATCATTAATGACCCTTCAGGTCATCCTGCAGCAGGTCTTTTTGTCCCACTTCCTTCAGGAAGACGCTACCGCTCTATCACCTGCTCCACTACCCGGTTCCACTACCGCTCTATCACCTGCTCCACTACCCGGTTCCACTACCGCTCTATCACCTGCTCCACTACCCGGTTCCACTGCCGCTCTATCACCTGCTCCACTACCCGGTTCCACTACCGCTCTATCACCTGCTCCACTGCCCGGTTCCACTACCGCTCTATCACCTGCTCCACTACCCGGTTCCCCTACCGCTCTATCACCTGCTCTACTACCCGGTTCCACTACCGCTCTATCACCTGCTCCACTACCCGGTTCCACTACCACTCTATCACCTGCTCCACTACCCGGTTCCACTACTGCTCTATCACCTGCTCCACTACCCGGTTCCACTACCGCTCTATCACCTGCTCCACTACCCGGTTCTCAAAATGTTTCTTCCCAAGTGCAGTACGTAGCCTTAACGACTCCAAACCTAATGGGAGCTCCTAGCTGCCACTCAGGCATGGCTTTCCTGTGTGCCTTTCCTTGTCTATATGCACTTTGCACTTCACTAACTAATGTATTCCATGACTTTCTGTGTTATGTTTTTCAATACTGTGTTCTCTGCTGAGACATGTTTTCTGTGTAACGTACCTGTGTCTTTACTCACTTTGCCATGTGATACGAGATGAACTTCCTCATGCTGTGAATTGTTTTTTTGACACCTTGCACTTTGCCATGAGTTATGAATATGAACTCCTCTTTAAGATAATCTTGAAATGTCCCTCCTTATGAGGTTGAACTTCCTTTATGACTCGGGTTAGTTCGATGAAGTGCACTCTTGCACTGGTATTTTTGTTACACTATAACTAGGACAGGTGTCACTGGTTGCCCTGTACTGGCTGCCGTCTCTCCTGTCGTATATCTTTTCTGTCTATATGTGTATGTCTGTTTGTTTTTTTTAGCTCTGTGCCCTCAGTTCCAATGTGGTCTTCCACAAATGGCAATAAACTTACTACTACTACTACTACTACTACTAACCAAGGAAGCCAAAGCATATCCATGGCAACGAACGTGCCTTCTATCTAGCTATCCAATCACAGCTGTGCGACGAAAGTGATGGCGTCTGCGACATTAGAAAATTTGGTAAGTGCAAGACACCCCTGTCCGACACAAAAAAGTGTTGACAGTGACGTCATTTCTGTCTGTCGACACTTTTAAAAGTGTTGTACGACGAAGTATAAATTGGCCTTAACACTCTTCTATCTGGTCTAGCAAAGAAAGCTATTAGTCAACTTCAAATGATACAAAATGCTGTAGCATGTGTCCTCACTAAGACCAGAAGGAGTGCACACATCACACCTGTCTTACAATCGCTACACTGGTTACTGGTCAGTTTTAGAATAGATTTGGATTATTTTATTAGTTTAGAAAGCACACACATGACCATTCACCTGAATACACGTCAGGCATGCTTTTACGATGTACACCAGTTGATCCCTGAGATCCTCTGGCACTGAAATTTTAACGGTTCCTGGAGCCAGGACCAAGAGACACGGACAGGCTGCCTTCTGTTTTTACGCCCACAGCCTCTGGAATACCCTGCCAAAAAAACTAAGAATGGCTGAAACTGTGGTTACTTTTAAGCAAGATCTTAAGACATATTTTAATCTCGCTTATATCATATAGTTTTACCCCTTTTAATAAAAAAAAATGTTATACTCGCTTATTTTTTTTTTTTACTGTTTCTTACTTTCTATTCTCTTTTACCACATATGATCTGTCCTGTTTTTTTTTTTCATTTTTATCGACTATTTTAAAGGTATCCCAAGGAGTTTATTTTTGGTTACGAAACAGTCTCATTTTAATGTGGGTGAATCTACATTACCCACACTTGTTTATGTGTCCATTTTCGACAAATGTTGTTTCTTGTATGTAGTTTATTTTTAGATTATATTTCGTGGTCGGGTCGTCCAGAACTTCCTTGGAATGACGAAACGATTTACTGCAGTAGCCTACGCCGCCGACAAGAGACTGAGAGCAAATATGACCGTTATATATTGTCAAAAGTAACGTTACTAGTAAGACCTATGTAATTACCTCGTCGTGGCCATCGTTCCGTCTTCAAAACACCCGGCGCAGGTAGCTAAGGTTTACGACAGTGCGCGGGGAGGCTCATGGGAAATGTGGTCTTTTTCGGCGGAAAATACTTCCGCTTCCCGAAACTCCTCGTAGGGCCTTTCACTATGTTTATATTTATTCTGTAAAGCACTGTGTGCTACATTTGCTTGTATGAACAGTGCTATATGAATAAAGTTGACTTTGACTGTTATGTCCAGTCTCTCTCTCCGTCTGTGTCTGGCTTCCATTAGAGACGCGGAGAGAGGGAGTGTGTTGTTAGATTTTACACTCAGCAGCAGATGAGTGTTTATATGTGTGTGGTGTTGGTGAAATGATTTCCTGTCAGGGGGGACATTGTGCCAGTAACCGGGAAGTAAACATGCTCTATTGGCACTACGACCACTGTAATTACACCTAATGCACTCAAAGAGCCTCTCTGAAAAACACACAACACCTTGGATCCCACCCCCCACACACACACACACACAAGCACGCACACACAGACACACACACCCCTGTGTTTCCTCCACCATCACCATGCACACATACCATGTTGAAAGGGGCAGTGTTAGGGTTAGGGCTAGAATTGTGATGTCTACCATGAAAGGGTTGTTTGTAAATGCAGTTCCATGACAGTTCTGCATGTTGGACTGGGGTGTTGAGTGATGGCCATATTGCTGAGGCCTGACTCCAGATATATCTGGTCCATGTCTGGATGGTAGGGTCCAGGTTTGGCTGGTCAGTTTCAGGTCTGGATGGTAGGGTCCAGGGGCCTCGTTTATAAAACCTTGCCAGGATTTGCGTACTAAGGGTTGCGGATTTGCGTACTAAGGGTTGCGGACATCGGCAAGTTCCAAAAGGTACACAACGATTTTCCGATTTATAACGAAGTGCGCACGCATGTCCCACGCCGGTTCCCCATTATAAATCTCAATCAACTCTAAACTTGGCGCATTTGAGCGTGTGTTTTGTCCTCTTAACACCCATAAATGCCTATAAATGGCCAGTGAAACGCCTCCAATTCACAGAAATCGATACAGCCCAAATCTAACATGACGGCAAACGCGACAGCAAAGAAGGGAAAATGTCCGTGGCGGATATTTAAAAAAAAGTGGTCCGATATAAAAGTGGATGCCAAACGGTGCATAGCGGCACACTGTCAAAGTGTGACCGCCATGGGTGGGGGAAGGGGACACTGGAGCTCATCCCCCTCGATGAACGACTCTCCGGCATCATGGGGGATTCCCTCCTGAGCGGAGTTGTGTCAGAGAAGGATGGGGACACGGATATGCAGGAGGATATGGTTCACAAGTCATTCACAACAGT
>NC_140245.1:16729252-16889252 GCF_949987555.1 Borostomias antarcticus | reverse complement strand
TGGTAAATTGGAGAACATCAACCCCAGAGAGGTGTGGGATGGGCTGAGAAAAATCTCAGGGACCAGGAAGTCTGGTATGGACACAGTGCCCCCTATGGCAGGAACGGGCAAATGAGCTGAATATATTTTTTTACAGATTCTACGTGCCCCGCCCCTCTCCCCCGTCCCCAACTCAGTCCCCCACCCGACCCACTCCATCACCTCCCCCCGACCCCACCAGGCTATTCATATCCGAGAGCCAGGTGAGTAAGGAGCTGTCGAGGCTCCACATCAGGAAAGCCATGGACCTGGATAACATCAACCCTAGGGTGCTGAAAATGGGTTCCGGCCAACTGGCTGGAGTCTTCCAGCACCTATTCAACCTTTCCCTCAGGCTGAAGATAGTGCCACAACTCTGGAAGACCTCCTGCATTGTTCCAGTGCCCAAAAGGGACATCCCAGTGCCCTTAATGACTTAATGCCTGTGGCTCTGACGTCACATGTCATGAAGGTCTTTGAGAGACTGGTCCTGCATCTCCTCAGGCCCATGGTGGGAATCTCCCTCAACCCCCTGCAGTTCGCAATCCAGGCCAATATCGGTGCGGACGATGCCATCATATACCTTCTGCACAGAGCTTATGCACATCTGGAGAAGCCGGGAAGCACAGTGAGAGTCATGTTCTTTGACTTCTCCAGTGCTTTCAATACCATCCAGCCTACTCAGCCTACTGGCAGAGAAGCTCTTAGCTATGCAGGTGGACTGAGACTTGGTGGCCTGGATTGCTGACTATCTAACTGACAGGCCACAGTATGTCAGACTGCAGGGCAGCCAGTCAGAGGTGGCGACCAGCAACACTGGAGCCCCCCAGGGAACTGTACAGTCACCGTTCCTCTTCACCCTGTACATCACAGACTTCCAACACCACTCTGGGACATGCCATCTACAGAAGTTCTCGGACGACTCCGCCATCGTTGGCTGCATCAGTGGAGATGATTAAGCTGAGTGCATAGGTATGGTTGAGAGGTTTGTGTGGTGGGCCGAGGAGAACCACCTCCAGCTCAACACCAGCAAGACCAAGGAGCTGGTGGTGGATTTCCGTCGACGCAGGAGGCTTCACCCAACCCCTGTCACCATCAAGGGGGAGGAGGTGGAGATGGCGAACTCATGCAAGTTCCTGTCCACCTACTGTAAATAACAAGCTGGACTGGTCAGAGAACACCGAGGCCCCATACAGGAAGGGTCAAAGCAGACTGTTCGTTCTGAGGAGGCTCAGGTCTTTGACGTGTGTGGCAGGTTGCTCAGAATGTTCTACCAGTCGGTGGTGGCCAGTGTGCTGTTCTTTGCTGTGGTGTGCTGGGGGAACAACGCAACGGTCGGGGAGTCCAACAGACTAAATAAGCTGGTGAGGAAAGCCAGCTCTGTTGTTGGGCAGGGACTGGACAGCCTGGAGGCGGTGGTGGACAGGAGGACAAGAGACAGACTGTTGTCCATCCTTAACAGCCCCTCCCACCCCCTCTATGATGATCTGCAGCAGATGAGGAGGACCTTCAGCGACAGGCTCCTCCCCCCCAGGTGTAGAACGGACCGGTTTCTACGCTCCTTTGTGCCAGCTGCCATCAAACTGTACAACAAAGACCTCTCCCATTGATTGATGTCGCTGTCTGTCTCTGTATGACTGCCCTGACAACTCACACCCCGACTCCCGACCCCCCCCCCCTGCCTCCCTTGCACTTGCACTCTTTAATACTGACTGATGTTGATTCAATGCATATTTCACTATTTTAGATTCATAATTTACTATTTATAGCACAAATAGTTTAAGAGGATTGAGACACTTGTTCTTATTGTATTTATTTGATTCTATATTGTCTCTTTTAGTATAGTATACTGCCATGTCCTGTATGTTTCTTTTACTCTTTTCCTGCCTGTGCTGTGTGACAACCACATTTCCCCATCCGGGGATCAATAAAGGCTATCGTATTGTGTGTGTTTGTGTGTGTGAAATGATTATTATATTGTGTAATTTACATAAATCTCCCAAAACACACTCTGACAAGTGCTGTTTGGACCCTGTGTTTAGTACGTTGCCATAGCGACTGCTCCAGTACCGTATCCCTGGGTGCTTCCCAGCAGGGTCCTCTTTCACAAACACAAACACAAACACACACACGCTGATTCAGCTCAGGAATGACCTTACAGAAGGTTCTGTTAAACTGTCATTGTGGAGTTGTGGAGACCCTGGTTGACAGGGCTGCTCAGTGTTTTTGGTAACAGGGTTGATATGGCTGGTCAGTGTTTTTGGTAACAGGGTTGATATGGCTGGTCAGTGCTAGTGGTAGCAGGGTTGATATGGCTGCTCAGTGCTAGTGGTAACAAGGTTGATATGGTTGCTCAGTGCAAGTGGTAGCAGGGTTGATATGGCTGCTTAGTGCTAGTGGTAACAGGGTTGACACTGCTGCTCGGTGCTAGTGGTAACAAGGTTGATCTGGTTGCTCAGTGCAAGTGGTAGCAGGGTTGATATGGCTGCTCAGTGCTAGTGGTAACATAGTTGATATGGTTGCTCAGTGCTAGTGGTAGCAGCTTTGATATGGCTGCTCAGTGCTATTGGTAACAGGGTTGACACGGCTGCTCAGTGCTATTGGTAAAGGGTTGATATGGCTGGTCAGTGCTAGTGGTAGCAGGGTTGATATGGCTGCTCAGTGCTAGTGGTAACAAGGTTGATATGGTTGCTCAGTGCAAGTGGTAGCAGGGTTGATATGGCTGCTCAGTGCTAGTGGTAACAGGGTTGACACTGCTGCTAGGTGCTAGTGGTAACAAGGTTGATATGGTTGCTCAGTGCAAGTGGTAGCAGGGTTGATATGGCTGCTCAGTGCTAGTGGTAACAGAGTTGATATAGTTGCTCAGTGCTAGTGGTAGCAGGGTTGATATGGTTGCTCAGTGCTAGTGGTAACAGGGTTGATATGGCTGCTCAGTGCTAGTGGTAACAGGGTTGATATGGCTGCTCAGTGCTAGTGGTAACAGGGTTGATATGGCTGCTCAGTTCTAGTGGTAACATGGTTGATATGGGTGCTCAGTGCTAGTAGTAACAGGGTTGACATGGCTGCTCAGTGCTAGTGGTAACAGGGTTGATATGGGTGCTCAGTGCTAGTGGTAACAGGGTTGATATGGCTGCTCAGTGCTTGTGGTAAAGGGCACTAACAGTAAAATCCAGGTCACATTAAGGTTAGATTGGATTCTACAGGGTTGCTCATCTAGTCATCCACCATACAGTGTGGTAGGTTCATAGCTTGAGCATGTCTTCTTGGTCTAATTGTAGATGCTTATAACTGCGGTTTGATCCATGCCAGTTGCACAGAGTTCTGAAGGCACTAGTGAGGGTAGAGTCTCCCTACTCCTTTCTCTCTCTCAGTAGGAATGTAGCTTCCAGTCTGGGGATCAGGACGCCGTTACAACACTGGAGCTGGTTCTCATTAGCATTCTAGAACAGAGCAGCGCCCAGAACACAGCATGAACCTGAGCTGAGCAGAGGGGAACAGGCACACTCCTCATTGTCTACGTACCTCTGCTATGTGTGTGTATATTTTCATACTTCTGCTGTGTGTGTGTGTGTGTGTGTGTGTGTGTGTGTGTGTGTGTGTGCGTGTGTGTATGTGTGTGTGTCTAGGTACAGTACCTCTGCTGATTGTGTGTGTGTGTGTGTGTGTGTGTGTGTGTGTGTGTGTGTGTGTGTTCCGGCTGGGAATAACCTGGAGTGTTTTTGTGATGGTTTATGTTAGTGTAATGTTGTGGCAGCCTAATGGGTTTTAGATGGTGTGTGTTCTGGTGAAACAGGATATTGCTCTGCTGTTCGGTTTACAGTCATTAACCCTTGTTGTGTATTGTTCCTCTGGAGGGGGTGAGGTTGTCAGTGGAAGATGTATGGAAATAGATGTCACACAAATTCACAGAAATAATGGTCATCATGAACTGCAGTTGAGGCTGAGAGTTGTGTGTGTATGTGTGTGTTTGTGTGTGTGTGTGTGTGTATGCTTGCATGCTTGTGTGTATTTACTGTATGTGTTTGTGAACATTCTATTTCCACTACCTGATCCGACCTCCTCAGTAGTAAGACATACTGTAATCATCTTTTCCTCAATCATATATTCCTCTCAGTGAAGTCACGCAGCAAATGATCCTATGTAATCTGCTCTACCTCTGCTCCCAGTGCAGCGGAGGCTGGGGGATTATTATTACATGATATGGGACAGGCTTGTGGCCTGGAGTCATAATGGCATCTATTTAAGCCCCTCTTAAACAGCTCTGACTGTGAGAAGAGACTGTCAGAGAGCCTCAGCTTCAATATGTAATGATAAAACATGGTAGAGTACGGTGGCCCATAAGGTCCAGTCTACCACCCACTTCACTTGCCGATCACACCCGTCACTACACTGGTCCCCTCTGCCCATCCACTATAAACCCACTCACCCAATCCCAGCTCTCTACCATTGGCCTCCCTGGCCCTCCACTCTAACACCCTCTCCTCCTATCACTCTAGTGTCCTTGTCCCCTGCGCCCATCCACACTAACACCCTCTCCTCCTATCACCGTAGTGTCCTTGTCCCCTACGTCCATCCACTCTAACACCCTCTCCTCCTATCACAGTAGTGTCCAGGATCTCAGTCTCATGCTGGCCTGATAGATTTCAGAAGCTGTGTGTTAGTGCTGTACTAGCCATGACCTCTTCCTCTGCTTCTCTGCCTTCATGATCTCTATGGAGACACAGGCAGATCTACCAGGCTGGGCTCTATGGAATAGAAAAGTATATTAGCCATATGTAACAAGTATGGGTACAGGTACTTTGGAATACTTGTAATCGCTTGTCCTTTCAGTATCTTAATCAGTGCTAATCAGTTCCTCATTTCATTCCAGTCCCAGGTGGTACTCAAGGTTCCCAAACTGGCAATTTACTATACTATCCATCGTCTAGCAGTCTGTCAGCATCATTCGCTTATCCCATCCGATCATGGATGACTATGTTTGTGTCCATGATTTAGGCAGTGCAATTAAATATCTCAAGTATACAGTTGTGCATTGTGTTCAACTGAAGTGTTGAGTGTCAGGTGTTGGTTCAAGTGCTAGTGCAGAGTCTGTTGTTATCTATTGTATAGACATGGTGCAAGGTGCTCAAAGTGTCAAGTGATCAGTGGGGGGGGGGGGGGGGGGGGGTAGTAGAGATCCTCAATGTCTGGGAGTTCCACACCGATCACCTCCACACACATCCCTAGAATTGGCTCACCCTCCCCTCTCCACTTCCTCCCCGCTGATGATGATGGGGGCGGGAGGGCTAGATTTAGGGCCGGTCTACCACGCTGGTAGGCGTCAGCCCTTCTCTCCTCCAGAATGACCTTTTTAAGCCATCTCGGTCCTCCATGCATTGTTCCAGTTCTAATGTGCCTTAGCCGTTTGCCTAACTAGCAACAATGCACCCTCTGCTTCTCTGGCCATGCACTGATGGGCCCAGAGACAGACAGAGAGAGAGAGGCAGAGAGCTAGTGGAGTATTTTTAGAAAGCTATGCAGTGGTGGACTAGCTTTCAACAAACCCTCCCTCTCCTCCTCTTCTCTGCTCACTTCACTGTCCATATTTGTAAAGGAATGTGATCTATTCTCAGAACACACACATACACACAAACACAATACCACTGTGACAGGGCAACCAGTTGCCCCGAGGTACATTAGCAGAGCGTAGCGGTCGGGATGTGGTATAGAGTTTGACCATCACCTGGAGGTAGGAGGGTAGGCTTTTATGACCATCCTGATCTAGCGAGCTCACTGCTTCGCTCCACAATATCGGTCTGGCCTTCGCCCCATAGAGAGCGATTATGTGGGAGGGGGTGCTTGCCTTGACAGACAAACACCTTCAGCCAATGAGCGTTCAGCAAACTTTTGCCAAATCCAGTCGGAAGAATGGCAAAAATGTCTTTTCCACAGAGAAACTCCACTAGTGCATACTCTTGTTCTTGTTTAAGTGTTGTGATTAAGTCTATTTCTGCAATAACTGCACTTATAGCTGCGTTTATTCTTCTTACATTAATGTTACCACTCGTTGCTTTGTGTGCCACCATGTTTGTTTAGCAGCAGTTAAAACACAGTCCCTGATTGGCCTGGTATGGTCTAGATTTTGGCATAATCGCTCTGGAGGAGGCGAAGGCCGTTCTGCGTTAGTGAAACTGAATGTGAGCTTGCGAGAACGGGATGGTCGTACCAGGCTAGTAGGAGGGGGCTGTTCCTTTCATTGCCCTGTAGGCTAGTGCCAGAGTTTTAAACTGGATGCGAGCCGCTACAGGGAGCCAGTGTAGAGAACGGAGAAGGGAAGTTGTGTGGGAGAATTTGGGGTGGTTGAACACCAGACGAGCAGCAGCTTTCTGGACAAGTTCCAGGGGTTTAATGGCTGACGCCGGGGCCCCAGCAAGGAGCGAGTTGCAGTAGTCCAGGCGGGAGATGACAACAGCCTGGATGAGCACCTGCGTCGTTTCGTCAGTGAGGAAAGGGCAAGTCCTCCTGATGTTGTAGAGCAGGAATCTGCAGGAGAGTTTGACGGATGTGATGTGTGCAGAGAACGACAGTTGGTTGTCTAGGGTCACACCCAGATTCTTTGCGGTCCGGGTCGGCGTCACCACTGTGTCTTCAATGGTGATGGCTAGGTCGCGGTGCATGCAGCCCTTCCCTGGGAGGAACTGCAGCTTAGTCTTGTCAGCCAAGCACCCAGCTATGCGTGTCTCCACTTGTGTGTCAGAAGGGGGAAATGACAGGACCAGTTGGGTGTCATTAAATTAGCAGTGATAGGAGAAGCCATGCGAGCGAATGACAGAGCCCAGGGATGTAGTGTAGAGGGGAAAAAAGGAGAGGACCCAGGACAGACCCTTGTGGAACCCCCTATGCAGTTCCGACATTGACGTTCTCTATGTCACCTGGGAGCCGCCCGTCAGGTAGGATGCAAACAGGGAGCGTGCAGAGCTAGCGATGTCTTTCTCGTCGAGAGTGGAGAGGAGGATCTGGTGGTCTACCATATCAAATGCTGCTGACAGGTCTAGGAGTATCAGGACAGAAGAGAGAGAGTTCACTCTCGCAAAATGGAGTGCCTCCATCACTGCAAGGAGGAAGGAGGGCGGTCTCTGTCGAGTGGCAAGCCTTGAACCCGGACTGGTGGGGGTCTAGGTGGTCGTTCTGGGGAAGATACGAAGATAGTTGGTTTAAGCATGTTCAAGTGTTTTCGATAGAAAGGATAGAAGGGAAACCGGTCTGTAGTTTTTAACGTCAGAGGGGTCAAGAGATGGTTTCTTCAGGAGGGGGGTGACTCTGGCAGTCTTGAAAGTGGAAAGAAAGTATCCTGATACAAGAGATGCGTTGATGAGGTGGGTTAGGAAAGGGAGGAGTTTGGGTGCAACAGACTGAAGGAGAGTGGAGGGCACAGGGTCTAGAGAGCATGTGGTGGGGCATCTAGATGTTATAAGGTTGAGGACCTCGTTGGGGGAGAGGGGAGAAAAGTGGGATAAGGTGGGGCGTGGAGAGGAGGGGGGGGGGCAGAGAGGGAAGAGAGGGTGGGGAGGTGAGGTTGGTGCTTGGTGCGTCGACCGGGGGGTGGGGGAAAGAGGATCTGATATCGTTAACTTTCTTGCAAAGAAGTTGTTGAAATCGTCAGGGAGAAAGGAGGAGTTGGGAGTAGGAGGTGGGGGCTGGAGTAGTGAAGAGAAAGTTTCAAAGAGTTTTTTAGGATTGGAAGCAGAGGTTAGAATTGTAGAGCGGAATGAAGCAGCTTTAGTAGCAGATAGGGAGGATGAAAATGTGGAAAGAAGAGATTGGACATTAAGAAGGGCCTCTGGGAGTCTGCCTTTTCTCCATTTATGCTCAGCTATTCTCAGCTATCAGTACGCACTGAATCCGACAGCCAGGGGGCAGTTGGAGTTGACCGTGCTGGCTGGGAGGTAAGGGGACAGATATTGTACAGAGAAGAGGAAAGAGTAGAGAGGAGAAGATTAGTGGCAGTATCGAGGGTAGGAGAGAGAAGGATTCAGGGGCAGGGAGGGCGGAGGTAACGGCAGAGGAATCGTCAGTAGGGGAGAGCGAGCGGAGGTGGCTATGGGTAACCATATGAGTAGGAGGAAGAATTACGGGGAAGAGGGGAGTAGGACATGAAATAGTGGTCAGAGAGGCGGAGGAGAGTTACAGAGTGGTTAGGAGTGGAAAAGTCTCTAGTGAAGATGAGATCCAGCTGGTTGCCGGCTTTGTGAGTAGGAGGAGAAGAGGAGAGGTGAAGATCAAATGAGAAGAGCAAAGAGAGAAGGGGTTCCAATTTCTTACTCTGGATGTTGAAGTCGACAAGAAGGATGAGTGCGGACCCATCATCAGGGAAGTGCGAGACTAGTGTATCAAGCTCCTCTTGGAACTCACCAAGAGGGCTTGGTGGGCGATACACAACAGCAATGGTGAGCTTGATTGGATACGTGACAGAGACAGCATGGAATTTGAAAAAAGGCGGGGAAAATTGTTGCACAGAGAAGAGAGAATATTTCAAGCTCGCTTCGCAGCTGGAGTGTGGGAGGAATACACATCTGACAGAGCTGCAGGTGTGGCAGTGTTCTCTGGTGTGATTCATGTCTCGGTGAGAGCAAGCAAGTTGAGGGAGAGTAAGGATGCATAGCCTGAGATAAGTAGTAAAACAGCAGTCCAGCTTGATTGTTATGGTGACGAATAGGAGATTGAACCTCTGTCTGCTGCTCCACAGTATCAGTTCTTCAAATCAACCTTCAAATTCTCAATGGACATCATATAAACCTAATATATGGATTATTGAGTTAATCGATTATATGTCCATCCCTTCTGTTGTGTGTTTCAGGAGACGTTTGAGGCATTGTTCCTGGCTTATGACCAGAGGGTGACATTCCAGCAGTTTAAGAGTTTTAGACGTGTCCGTATCAACTTCACCAACCCCAAAGCAGCCGCCAGAGCCAGGATAGAACTCCACCACACTCCCTTCAGAGGCAAAAAGCTCAAACTCTACTTCGCACAGGTGAGTTCATACTGTGTGTGTGTGTGTGTGTGTGTGTGTGTGTGTGTGTGTGTGTGTGTGTGTGTGTGTGTGTGTGTGTGAGCACAGGTGTGTACATTCTCACTAAAATAGTGAGTTAATAAGCTAAGTTGGTCACTCTGGTGTCAGTTGTGTCTTGTGTCTAGTCAAGACAGTTAATAGTTGTTATTAGGATTAGTCATCGAGCACCTGGCCTGCACCACCAAGGCCCTCGTCATCCTCCTCCAGGACGCCCACTGCGTAACAGCAGATAAGATAGTTCTCCCAACTTTTGCTCTAGCTGGGTCTATCCTAAGCAGGAAGCATGGCCTTGCTACCTTTGTCCATCAAAGGTTGAACTGGACTCTCGTTGACCAATCCCTGACTGGCTTGGAGATTGAGTTTTTTTCATTTCATTTCAATTTCATTTCAAACCTTTATTTAAACTCGTAGGGCCATTGAGGTTTCCCTCATTTCCAATGCAGACAAGCTCACAAGCAAACACAAACATCAACAAAACATAAGCAATTTACAACAATAATACAATTAAGATCTAAAACAGTGACAAGTTGATGAACAAATGTCTAGAGCCATGGCTCTGAACTTTGTATCCGTAGCTTCAATGTCTGTTGGAGAGAGTTCCAGGTATACGGAGCATCATAAGTGAATGCAGCCTGTCCAAATTCTGTACGAGAACAAGGGACCTTAAAAACAAGAAGATCATTCAATCGAGTTTGATGAGTGCCGACACTCTGAACCAGCAGAGATGACAGGTAGTGGAAGTCTGCCAGCAATGCTTTTATAAATGAACATAAACCAGTGATAGTTACACCTTGAAGACAGAGATGGCCAGCCAACTTTATCATAAAGAATGCAATGGTGAGTGTCATAACTATCGCCTGTATTAAATCTCAGAGCGGAATGGTAAACAGTGTCGAGGGGTTTCAATGTTGTCACAGAGGCATGTCTATAAATTGTGTCACAATAGTCCAATAATGACAAGAAGACAGCTTGGACAATTCTCTTCCTACAGAACATAGGGAAGCTGGAACGGTTTCTGTACAGGAAGCCATTTTTTGTCGTAGTTTGCAAGCTAGAGTGTTGACATGAAACTTGAACAAGAGTTTATCATCCAGCCACAGACCGAGATATTTATATTCTGTGACTCTCTCAATAAGTGAACCATTAGCCGTTAGTAGTTGGAGCGTACCATAATCAATAGCTCTAGATTTAGAGAAGAGCATGATCTTGCTGGGATTAAGGACAAGTTTGAGATTAGTGAGAGCTTCTTGGAGCATATTGAAAGATAGCTGTACGTTCTCGAAGGCTTTCTGTACAGAATCTGCAATACTATAGACAATAGTGTCATCAGCATATAGATGAGCCTTACTACCACTTAAAGATGAGACAATATCATTAATATAAATGGTGAAGAGTGTAGCAGTTTAGGAGCTTATAGCTTTATGGAAATATGACTATCACTTGGTATAATTTATGATTATACCACGGCTATCACAACTATGAAGGAAAATGGATTTAACTACACTATGAAGGAAAATGGATTTAACTACACTAAATCAACTCGTATGGGGAACCACCCTTATGACAGGGAAACAGATAGCCTATCAATAGTCTAATGTAATATCAATCTCAGTCTGAAAGGAAGTCTTTGACTCAATTAAGTGACCTAGAGATCTGTTGATGACACTACAACGACTTGATCAGAGCATTGAATATTTATTGAAGTATACTAATCAATTATCAAGATAATATGAAAACACACACTTCAATAATATATGGGAACACAAATGTGGCAGGGTGGAAACAAAGCAGGAAGGGAATAGATGATAGGCGAGTGCAGCCTGTCCTAAGATCTAAACTCAACAACACATTAGCAACCACAAACACATCAACTGAGCAGCATTCGCATGGACCTTATGGTTTGTGTGGTGTGCTAGTAGTCTCGAAGACCCACGTGACCAGCATTGTTGGGTTGGTTGATGGGTGTCGTCCGCCAGCTCGTCGCTTCGCAGTTTTGCTGTTGTTGTAAATGTGAGTCGCAGCGACCCAGGGTTCAGGCTTGACACTCAGATTGTACAGGGTAGTACAGAGTCTTTTCCGGCGCTGTTTGGTGTACAGCCAACCAAAATGGTTCAAAATTAAAGTTGCAAAGTCTCACTGCTCCACTCCTTCTCTTGCTGAGAGTTGGATCCGAGGAACAATTGATTGGTTGATTTTCAGTAGATACAAAGTGCGTCGACTCGCATGCACCTACGGCCTGGTCGTGAGAGTTCCACTGAGACAGTTACTGGCTTGATACGGCACACGGGATCCATGATGTTTAAATCAGATGAAACACAAGAGAATGACAAGATGGAGTCTCACAGATTAAATACCTGTGGCTTGCCGAGGGGTGGGTGCTTGTGACCCCAGCTGACTGATTGGCCTGTTGTGGCCAGAAGATTCTTGACCCCTCCCTTGGGGGATCTGGGAGACTGATAGCATTTCTCAGGATATGTTTTAATCCGATCTTATTACCAACACATTGGGAGGACATTAGTACAAATTACATTATCACATTCAGTACAGTGGCCGGAGCACATAGTCCAAACAATTGCATCTTTAATCACACCCACATGTTGGATTCCAAACTAAGGGGAATTTGGCTGATGAGATGGAGAGATTAAAAATATATGATAGTGGAACAATAATGAGTTGGGCGGCCAGTTTTATGAAAAATGAATCTAAATTATCTTGTGTGGTTGTGTGTGGACATTGCCGGCTTCAAAATCATCAACACCTACAAGCCTCTGCCCTCGCGACTCACACCAGCATATCTCCCAGTCTTCCCCCACCCCTGCCTCTATGCTGGCGACTTCAATTACCAGCACAAGGATTGGAGGTTCAGCACGAATACATCTGACGGAGAAAACCTGGCTGCTTGGGCAGCTAACAACAGCCTGGCCCTGTTGTACGACCCCAAGGGCGCAGCCAGCTTTGTCTCAGGTCGCTGGAAAACTGGGACGAATTCTGACTTGGCATTCGCAAGCGTGGCGTTGATAACCAGCTCCCTGATAGACACGTGCTAGGAAAGTTCCCGCGGTCCCAACATTGACCATTGCTGATAACCATGCCTAAACTTGTGGACATGACGATGACGCCGGTGAAGGCGATGGAACTTCCGAAAGGCCAACTGGAGATGTTACCGCCTCCTTTCCCACCATCTAACACCAACAACGTGGATGAGGCGTACCGGGAACTCTGCGGCATACTGGTGAAAGCGGCCAAAAAATCCATCCCACGCGGACATCGCAACAGCTACAACCGTGCTGGGAGTGTGAGACTCTTTACTGTGCCTTCCTCCGGGCCTCCCCAGGAGCTGAGTCAGACAGGCTTGCTTCAGCCCTGCTGTCAAGACTCAGCTGAAGGAGACAAGAGTGCTGGGAGGAGGCCATTAACTCCATCGACTTCTCACACTCCAGCCTCAAGGCATGGAGCATCCTTAACAACCTCACACTCCCCCCATCACTGCATCATCTCTGAAAACAAAATCGCATCACAATTTGTGAGATGTGGAACATACGAGGGCAAAGACTGAATCATCACGTCTTGTGGCAAAAGAAGTGTCTGACCTCTGGAAGGCCACAACTCCTCGCGGCAGTAACATCTCCTGTAAATTCACACCGGAGGAGCTCGCTGCTGCCCTCAAGCATGTAAAGCCAAGTAAAGCTCCGAGGCCTGATTCTATCTGCCTTGAGCTTATACTCCATGCCGTGTCTGCCTTGAATTCCTGGTTAAGAGCATTCCTCTCTTCCTGCTTACGCCAACTCAAGATCCCCAAAATCTGGAGAAGAGCCCTAGTTGTCATGATCCCTAAGCCGAACAAGCCTAAAGGGGACCCCAAGAGTTACCACCCCATCTCTCTGTTATGTATCCCCTTCAAGATCCTCGAGCGTCTCATCTACTGCCCACAGGAGCAGGCCGGATTCCGACGTGGGAGATCAACCATAGATTAAGTCTCGAGACATCGAGGATAGCTTTTCGGCCAGCCGAACACAGTCTACAGGAAGTATGCCTACGCAGACGACCTTGCGCTGGTGTACTCTGCTGAAGACTGGCAGGCCGTGGAGGAGACTTTGAGCCCGGACATGCAGACACTAGCGGCATACCTCCGGAAATGAAGACTGAAGCTCAGCGAGGCAAAGACAGTGTCGGCGGCATTCCACCTTGACAACAAGGAAGCCAAACGTGAGCTCCGAGTGCACATTGATGGAACACTGCCATGCTGCGCTGAACCAACCTATCTTGGCGTGACATTGGATAGGTTGCTCAGGTTCCGCCGACACCTTGAGTCACTGCGTAAGAGGTTAATAGCTCGTATGGCATTGATGAGGCGACTGGTCCGACCAGGCTGGGGTGCCAACGCAGAAACACTGCGTACAGCAGCCCTAGCCCTGGTCTACTCGACCATTGAATATTGCGCACCGGTGTGTTGTTGCAGCGCTCACACGGCCTCATCGATCCGCCTATCAATGAAGCCTTGCATATCGTGACAGGATGCCTGCGACCCACTCCTGGACAACCTTCCCATCCTTTCGGTAGAACAGTGGTAGCCATCACTCAGAACATTTGTCAGACCCTTTATCTAGCTATATTTGCTATTGAAGAAAAACACAGACAATGCTAAAATACTGTGCAGTTCATGGAATCAAAGATTTACCTGCACCCATGGGAGTTTCCATCGGTTCCATCACTCTCAAAACTCATCTCTTCAAGAAGTACTACAACAATCCTCCCACCTAAGCACTTATTGTATTATATTATATTGCACTGTACTTTAGATTGTGATTCTTGCACTTTGCCTTCAGCACTAGATTATGCTCTTAGTCACTTGTTTTAGAAAGAAGATGCACTTGTGAGTTCTGGCAAGTAGTAGTACATTGGCTCTTCCTACGTTAAATGCAATTATTGTTAGTCGCTTTGGATAAAAGCGTCTGCTAAATGACTGTAATGTAATGTAATGTAATGGTTGCCGGAACACCGCAAAAAGTCCAAAGAACTCAGGTAAATCAAACATCTGTGCATCTTTTGTATGTGTGATTGCATATTTTTCGTTTTGTTTAACTAACTTATATAGGGTAGGCTAGAGCTAGAGGGTTAGCATGATGCACCCGCCTGCACCCGCCTCGAGTCCCAGTCCTCCTAGATGTTTTTTTGTTGTAGTCCTCGTGATTTTCCTTCTGGGGATTTGTCGACGCGTTTCGACGCGGCAAATCCCTGGAAGTGCAGACTTTGTGAACATGCTTTCTTTACATGGAGCAACTATAGTCAAATAAACCACATTTTTCTTGATTGTTTTGTGGGTGTCTAGTTGTTGAGCCTAATGTTTTTCTAGGGTGGAATTCTCCTTTATGCTCCTCGTGGGTAGATACAAGCCTTGTTAGTCTGATCACCGTGGGAAATAAGCTGTTTTTGTGGCGTGTGGACCTGGTCCCGATAGACCGCAGCCTCTTGCCAGAGGGGAGTGGTTCAAAGAGACCGGGATGGGAGGGGTCGGCCACAGTCTTTCCAGCCCGTTTAGGGCCTTGGAGGCAAAGTCCTGTAGGGATGGCAGTGTTCAACTGATCAACCTCTCAGCTGAGAAGATAATGCGCTGCAGTCTGGCCTTCTCTTTATCGATTGACAGAGAACCAGATGGTCATGGAGGAGGTGAGGATGGACTCAATGATGGAGGTGTAGAAGAGATGCAGATTTGTAGATGCATGTCATTTGAAAGCTTGCAATCTGCATTTTGATGATCTTTAAAAAACTGAACAATGATGTTGCCCTACTTAGGGACCAGATCACCAGTTGCTGTCACTCTAGTTAGATCATTTCACAGCAACAACCCAACAGTGTTGGCGTGGGACAACTGACGTGGATATTTATGATTGGTTTGTGGAATTACAGTAATTCTATAAATATCCAATCTTAGTACATGGCTCTCTGAAATACTCGATTCTGACACATTTTACGGTCAATTATTCAATTCAATTATTTCTCAACAACTGACGACATTAGGGGCAATGGAGCAATATTCATCCCTGCTAGGGGCAACACTCCAACTGTCGTTATTGTCGTCACTGGCTAAAGAAAAAGTGTAGGCCTAGTTAGCCTACTACTGTCATGGAGGATATTGCTACATTGTTACACTAAATGTCAAGCATGTACTGTATGAAGCTGTCTAATAGGTTGTCTCAAGTATGTATGAAGCTGTCTGATAGGTTGTCTTTATTATCATCATCATCATCATCATCATCAGGTCGTCCACAGATGGGCCTCCCATCTTCATCTCTAGTTATCCCGGTCCTCCATACACCTGGCAATCTCATTGGTGGTCTCCACTTCCACATCCATCTTAATTATGTCCACGAATGTCTTGGTAGGACGTCTTTGCGACTTGCGTCCGCACCATGGAAATGGCTCCCATAACACCAGCTGCTGGCCGGAAGCTCACAGTGTCTGTAGCAGTGCCCAGTCAGCCTCATTCTCCTTGCTGCTATCTTCCCACTCACCTTTGGCCTCTCTCCATGCGCATTATGTCCAGTGCCACTCGTAGCATTCTGGTGTAGCATCCGTCCAGCGACCTCTGTGGGGAGTGGCTCAGGGTCCAGCACTCACAGCCTTACAGGAGAATGGCATCCACGGTGGCATCGAATAAGTGGAGCATGGTTTCACAGGGGAGGTTGGATTTCCACACGTCGCTCATGCCATTTAGAGCGCTCTATGTGAGCTCCTTCCTTTCTTTGAGGTCCTGCTTCATTGAGTTGACCAAAGAGCCCAGGTATTTGGGTCAACGTCCTCAACTTCCTTCAGAGCAGTACCTTCAGCTGTCATTAGGGGCAGATGGTCCAGGGTGTTATAGGTGATGACCTCAGTAGGGCTGTGTCGAATACCTTTTTTTAGGCTTCGGAGCTTTTCTGAAAATATTTGCCGAAGCCTTGGAGCTTTTTATTTTTTTTATTTACTTTGAGCTCCGTAGTTTCATTTTAATATCTAGGCCTATTCTTTTTTATGCCTGGAAATGTTATTTTGTCTTTCTGTAGGCCTAGGCTGTCTTAGCCGAAATTCCGGAGCTGAGAACACAATATCTTAATAGGCCAAGTTCTTGTAGCCTAAACAAAAGTTCTATAATTTGGTTGAATAGGCTATCAGATTAGTCTCCTTGAAATGTTACTATAAAAAATATGTAATAATAATAGGCCTGTATTAAATAATAAATACTTGCACAGAAAAGGTGTCCGATTCGTTAATTAAAATTGCTTACTTTAAACAGAAAACCAAGACTTCTCATTCTTTGATTGTTTTGATAGCTAAAATATCCACAACATCCGCACAGCAAAGAAACAACTGTTTTTATCAATCATTTATTTTCATTTGTATTTTTGTTTTTAGTATAGCAAATACAGTCAAATAGGCGTAGTCCTTTTAACAAAAAGTGCCACTGTAATTAAAAAACAAATACCTATAGGCAATATAAACAGCCTATGGTATAGCTATGGAAATATAATATGCCTGGCCTAACTACACAGCAAAGAAACAACAGTTTTTTCGTGCCCAAAATCAAATAGATACACAGGTATTTGTATTAACTTCCAGAAAACTGCAGGTCTGCTGCAACTCTCAGTTCTTTCAAATCAAGACTTTTTGCCACTGCTTTTTATTAAATCAAATTATTCATTCATACACTGCACGGTAACTTTTATTCCTGTTTTTTTTATTTTTCCTGCATTTTGTTTTAAATGTCCTTTTTTTGTACTTCGTTTTATATGACTGTTTGTGTTTCTTGCACTTTGTCTTGATGCTTTTAATCTCTCATGTAAAGTACTTTGAATTTCCTTGTTGCTGAAATGTGCTATACAAATAAACTTGCCTTGCCTTTCCTTACTGAGAAAGTCTTCCAGTCATGCCGGGTCTTCAGGTTTAGCTTGGGGACCCTCAAGCTCAGCCTCACCATCATGAAAACCACTTGGTGCTCTGAGCCCACAGTGCTGAACATGCTGTAAGGTTCTGCATTTGTGACTGAGTTCCTCCACTTGTGCCTTACCAGTATGTAGACTAGCAGGCTAAACGTACCGGAAGCCCGGTCCTGGAAGGTCCATCTCTTTCCTCTTCTTTTCTGGAACAGGGTTTTTGCAGCCAGTAGCTCATGTTCTGTCAGAAGGGCCACAAGAAGTTTGCCGTTTCGGTTTGTTGCATCGTGGTATGTGAAGCGTGCATCCCCCTGCATCCACTGGTCCAAGCCTCGCGTTTATGCTCAACAGCACAACGACAAAGACAGATTAGTTTGGCTGTCAACTTCTCGCTCCAACATCCCATTTAGCCTTAAACTTCACTTGCAACGGAAATGTACAATGTCATTTTAACAAGTAATGTAGCTATTAATGTTGCGATATTGATACAGAGCCAAGCAGCAGCGGTGATGGTTGATAGCCTATAGCTGAAGCCAACTGCTATTTTTTTCCACTATACAGTAGGACCCCACTTATCCGAACCCAACGCGTTCGTATCTCTGAAATGTCCGGATGACTGAAACATATGTTAAAATGCACCAAATTCAATAAGTGGTATACTTGTTTCATATAGACTCATAATAGACTAATAAATACCCTTAATTACTTGTGAAAATGCATCAAAATTGCAATCAAATAGCCAACTAAACTCATACAGCCTAGCCTATAATAGGCCTACAGTTACTGTAGCCTATAATAAAATAAACGAATTTCCACTTGAGTGCATGCTTTGATCAAATACAGTACTTTATTCTCAAATGAGGCCTACGCTGCATCGATAGGCTACTGTATTCGCAGAACAAAATGGTATAGACTAAAAACAACCCAACATTAGAACAATTAGAGCAAATAATAATCAATAAATAAATAAATGAATTGACAGACAAGCTGTCTTGTCTTAGGCTATTGCAGCCTAAAGGAAAGTCTCTAAAACAACCGATGTAGGCTAACAGCTATAGGCTGTAGGCTATTATTTAACAAATACAGTAGGCCTAGTAGGCTAATCTACATGCTTACAACATGCTCCTCTGCTTCAGGTTGCTGACGCGCTTTCTGGCTACCACGGAATGCAGCTCTCGCGCAGCAGACTCGTTTGCGTTTTGCGCTCGACATTAAAGTAACAAAGAAATTAAACGTGACAGTAGGCTACAGCCTACAGGCAACATGTAGGTCTACATACAGTTCTGTTTTTATTCACAGTAGGATACAGTACATGTTTATTAGGACAGATTTAAATGTAAGTAGGCCCACAGTACTGTAATGAAAATCCCACCAGTAACCAGATAGCAGGCTCAAACAAAAAAAATAAGTTTTTTAAGCTTGTCCGGTAGACCGGGAGGTTGGAATCAAATTTCCAATCAATATTTTGTCTATATGTATTAATGTCACTGGTAAATAGCCGTGTAATAAGCGGGATAACATATGGCCAGCCAGTCATTATCGAAGAATAAGAGCCCTAAAGTGCAAAACTAATGCACTGTTCCAAACAAAGTCGGCCTCTTATTTTTTGATAACGACCAGCTGGCAATACGTTATTCCTTACATGACCATGGCCAATTCAACCCCACCATCAGGGTCATTACCAAAACTTAAATGAGGTCAAAAATGGCACAGAAAGTTTGCGCTTATCGGCTCAGGCTTACAAACGTTTGGAGAAGGTGTGTGAAGCTAGATGAATGGTCCCAACATAAAAGTGAAAAAGTCTCACACACTAGCAACAGATGAGGCATTCGGATGCAAAAAAATAGGGTATTTATTCTACAAATGCAAAAAGTGACAAGGTGATTATAAAATAAAAAAGGAATGTTTCGGTCATCAGACCATCGTCAGCCCTATGACGGTATTTTTTAAGATCTCGCTTAAAAATTACCACAGTCTCAGACATTCTGAGGTCCTCTGGCAGGGTCTTCCAAAGGCTGGGGGCATACAAACTAAAAGCTGCCTCCCCATGCCTCTTAGTCCTGGCTCTAGGGACCATTAAAAGCTCAGTGCCAGAGGACCTGAGAGTGGTACAATCTGAGAGTGGTACAATTGGCTCACATGGCGAGCATGGAGAGACTCTGGAAGAGCTTCTGGGATTATTTATTATAGCTGTAGCATGTACAGGCTCTGGAATGCCCTACCCCAGGACCTGAGAGCCTCAACTTCTGAGAACTCTTTTAAAAAAAACTCTTGAAGACCCACCTGTTCAGACAGGCTTTTGACGATCTGTAGCCCAACTATTGACCCCCCCCCCCCCCCCATGTTGTCATAATTTTTTTTTCTATTTTGATTTTGGAGCTGTGAACTGTATGTATATTTTAATTCTCCACTGTAAAGCACTCTGTGCACTCGTGCTGAGAAGAGCGCTCTATAAATAAAGTTTTACTTACTTACTTACATAACACACCCACCAAGGCTGTGTGAATTCCATTGTCCTGAGTTGTTCCTACCCCCCTCAGGTCCAGAACCCAGTGTCGGAGAGTGATAACCTGCACCTGGCCCCGCCCCAGCCATCCAAACAGTTCCTCATCTCTCCGCCCGGCTCGCCTCCCATTGGCTGGCAGCAGATCGACGAGGCCACGCCCGTTATCAACTATGACCTCCTCTATGCTGTTGCCAAGCTAGGACCTGGTGAGACTCTTCTAACCCTAACCCTTTCTCTAGGACCTGGTGAGAGTCTTCTTTTTTCTGTCTTATCTTCCTTCCTTCTTTCGTTCTTATTCTTTCAATCTCTCCCTCCTACTTTCTTTCGTGTATCATCTAGACCACATTCCTGACCTAACCCTAGTCCATATAGACCACTTCCCTGACCTAACCCTATACTAGTCCATTTAGACCACAGCCGTGCTCAGACCAGACTCTCCACAGTTATGTAATACCACAGTACTCAGAAGACTCTTCTGGCTGGCTGGCTGGCTGGCTGGCTGGCTGGCTGACTGGCTTCCTTCCTTCCTTCCTTCCTTCCTTCCTTCCTTCCTTCCTTCCTTCCTTCCTTCCTTCCTTCCTTTCATTCTCCTACCTTTGGGCGTGGTCTGAGATATGGCAGTGTACAGTAGATAAATGCTAGTACTGTAGGTCTGGCATGTGACAGCTGTGAACTGCTACCTGTTACCTGATATAATAAAGTATGACCTTGCTATGGGCTCACATGTACAATATAACATCTCACCAGTCTAATATCAGTCTGGATTTGAGAAGCACTCCTAACAGACTCTACCCATCTGACACATCGCTCACCATCGTCAAGACATGGTTCAGACAGCAGCTGCAGAGACACTGCTACTGTACATCTAACTCACTGTCTCCAGAGCTGCTACAGAACATCTAACCCCACGTCTCCAGAGATGCTACATCTAACCCCCGTCTCCAGAGCGGTTACATCTAACCCCATATCCAGAGATGTTACATCTAACCCCGAATCCAGGGCTCTTATATCTAACCCTCGACCTCCAGAGCTGTTACAGTGAGGAGATTCTAGCACTTATCAGTGCTGTAGCATTTCACCATCGTGGTATTTCACAGGAAAATCGCATGGGCCATAGCATAGCTAGTACTTAGCCATAGCATTGATTGATTGGTGTAAGATTAATTTCGCTTTTATTTTAAGATTTCTAAGGCTGTCTAACAAGTAGCCGACTCAAAATCTAATGCGGAATTACTCTTACACCAACAACCTGTGTACTCCGATAATTGCAAACAATTGGAAAATACCCATTTATGTTACACATATGAGACATAGACGAGGCTTTTGCAATATATATGTTACGGTCAATGTGAGAAAACGGGAATGTGAGCTTTTCCCGGGTATTGCACACATTCCCCGACCTCGCGGGGAATGTAGGAGAAACATGTGCGTTTCTCACATCTCCCGGGTAATGTGCACATTCCCCGACCTTGCGGGAGATGTGAGAAATTGGTTAGTATTTCTCACATCTCCCGTATGGTCGGAGATTGTGCACATTAACCGGGAAATGCTTACAATTCCCGAACTTGCGGTAAATCTAGGAAAGCGCAACCGTATGCAAAACTTCTGCGCAGCCGGGTGGTGGGAGAGGGCTTATGTGACGCCTCAGATGGCGTGCACCATAAGAGGCACCCACGGTAGTTGGGCTAACGTTACTGGCGCACACCTGTGAGAGATTTTTCGTCTTTTCGTCTGTCTTTCGGCTAGCTAACGTGTAGGGTTCCTTTGGAGGTTCCCACCTTCCTGTTGTTGCAATGTTCCTTTTGCGTTTGTTAACTTGATCACCAGTGTAGGCCTATCCTCCTAATACTATAGTATGGTATAGTAAGTATACTTACACTGTGTGCAGCATAGGCTATATAACTGTTCAAGGTAGACCACAGACTGTTATTAACTGTAGGGTAGGACCGGGACGAATGAAACACTTTTTGGTTTGATCAGATTTACACAGAAATTAATAAAGATGGAGATTACATTTTTTGATGACAAACAACTTGTACATGTCCTTAACTAACCTATTAGTTGTAAGTTTCGTTCTGTGGTGTAACAGTTCAATTCAAGACGGCCGAGAACAGAAGATGTGCATTAACAATGCATTAACAATTGTTTCTCTTGTCCCTGCCGTGCGGGGCGAGTGAAACAGATGAGTGGGACGAGTGAAACAGTGAGATTGTTTTGCTTATTGTGTTGCGTAGCCTCGCGGCTTGTAGGCTAATTATCTTAACTTTCAACACATGTATAATTAGACCCAATTTAATGTTTCCATTAATGCAATTGATGCTATGTATTCGAAAACCATGGGCAAAATGTCAAGCGCCTCTCGTTCTAAGCGCACGAGCCCTCTCCCACCACCCGACTGCGCAGAGGTTTTGCATACGGTTGGACTTTGCTAGATTTACTGCAAGGTCAGGAATTGTAAGCATTTCCCGGTTAATGTGCACAATCCCCGACCTTGCGGGAGATGTGAGAAATACTAACCAATTTCTCACATCTCCCGCAAGGTCGGGGAATGTGCACATTACCCGGGAGATGTGAGAAACGCACATGTTTCTCCTACATTCCCCGCGAGGTCGGGGAATGTGCGCAATAACCGGGAAAAGCTCACATTCCCCGTAACATATATACATTGTATTTTTTGCCATAGGGTAGGCTGGTGATATGTGGCTGTGTCATGTGAAAATGTGTCTGCTTGCCAAATATATCAGGCTATTCATAATAGGCCCCAGAAATAGTACCACAAGACAACTTGGGATAATAATGTATTTACATTACATTTAATGACATTATATGAACAAAATGCAAAAATGGTAAATTGCAAGTTCATTGGGGTAGGCTCATATCGGAGGCTTGCTCTATATCAACTGAGCTAGGCTATTGAACAGTGTTACCCGATGTTGAATTGATAGATAGATACGTTTGTCATTATTAAATTACATCCAGAAGGAGAAAAATATGAGTTTGAGAAGAAGGCACTCATCTAATGCTGTGCATCATGGCCTTCATATAATGTGTGAAATTTAATGATGCAATGATCATTGGTAGACTATAGGAGAAATACACTATGAGCCAAGCCTGCTAAATCTGCTCAAAGACACCACCTTGCGGTGGTAGGTTACATCACTGAAATGAAATAACGCCTGGCTGAAATCCCACAGGATTTCCCTGTGAAATACAACAGCATCAACAGCATCAAAATAGCTACAGGAATTGTAACGTTAGCTAATTGCTTTAGCCACCGACAGCTACCATTAATATTATGGAAGCTGCTGTCATGAGCTTGTGAGTTAACTGGCTATGACGGTCTTATTGTGCAACTTCACAGCTTGCTATGAGCAGACAGCACAAAAGTTGACAAAATCACACTTGCACATCATTAGAATTGCAACCATTTATTTGGGATTTATCATTTAATTGAACGTAGAAACTGAATACTACCTGATATTTCAACCTGCTGCCATCAGTGCTCGGGTTGTTTACATGATGCTGGGCGCATCTGCTTGCTTGCGTCCATGAATATCTGATGCAATGATGTTCCATGTAGTGTCCAAAAACCCTTTAATCGCTCCCTATGTTGTTCACTATATGGGTAACACTACATGGGGAATAGGGAGTGAGTGAACCATTTCAAACACAGCTCTAGCTAGCTCCGTTAGCTAGCTTACTCGTCCTGATGACTCATTCCATATGAGAACACTCCTGGGTCCAATTTCGATCAGCCTCTGTCCACATAGCTGGTAGCTAACTGGTAGCTACATGTAGCTAGCTGACCAATGACCCTTGACGTCTGACCCCTGTGTCACATGGATGGTGTTTGTGTACGGTGCATAGCTAGTCTAGCTAGCTAGCTAGTTAGCTCCGTTAGCTAGCCTACTGTGTTAAGCCTCTACTTGTCCCGATAACTTGTTCCATTTGAGTTAACCAACATAGACCCGACGTCAGTTAAAGTACAGAGACAGATACTGTAGATAGATAGGCTAAGTTCGTAATAATTAAATTACAACCAGACGGAGAACAAGGATTTTGAGATCAAGGTAAGCTCATCTAATGTGCCAGACAAGGCTACAGGGTCAATGAGTAGTATTACTACTCCCTCTATGGGCATGCGAGCGGTGGTGCAGAATAACGCAGACAGTGTGTTGAGATCCCGCAGGTAAGATTACTACCCCCAAGGGCTCACTACTGTACATCTTTCAGAGTTAAACCTCTACTTGTCCCGACACCTTGTTCCATTTGAGTTAACAGACATAGACCCAACGTCAGTTACAGAGATAGATACTGTAGATAGATAGGCTGTGTTTGTCATAATTAAATTACAACCAGATGGAGAACAAGGATTTTGAGATCAAGGTAAGCTCATCTAATGTGCCAGATGAGCTACAGTACAGCAATGGGTCAATGGGTAGTATTACTACTCCCTCTATGGGCATGCGAGCAGTGGTGCAGAATGACGCAGACAGTGCGTTGAGATCCCGCGTGTATGATTACTACTCCCAAGGGCTCACTATTGTATGTCTTTCAGAGCTATTCCATCTAACCCCGTCTCCAGAGCTGCTACATCTAAAGCCCAGTCTCCAGAGCTGTTTCATCTAAACCCCCCACCCTCCATCCCCCGTCTTCAGGACGGTTACATCTAGCCCCCGTCTTCAGAGTGTGACATTCTCCACAAAAGACCATGCATCACCATGCCAACCAGGATGAAGAACTCAACAGGGGAGAGACCGCTGACATTGCTGACTCTCGCTAGCTGCTGTATGAGTTGAATGTCAACATGTTAAGCCTAGCAGATTGTAGCTAACTGCTAATATTCACCAGCTGCCAACCGATAAGCAGAGCAGTCGCTCAGAGTCATGCAACACTCCTCTGAGACCTGGCCGCTGCCATCTCCGTGGTGATGGCATGACAGGAGGGTGGCAGCGATATTAGCGTTGTTTGAATGATAGTGATGTTTGTGTGTTCATCTGTCTGAGAGAGGGAATCAGTTTCTATGTCAATAACAATCTATCTGGTTACTTCCATCAGGCCTGAGCTGAAGGTCATCTGAGGTCAGGATATGTCTGTTTCAGTAACACCTGATATCGCTGCACTCACTGCCTCTTATCTTTGAGTGCACAAATGCTAGGATGAAAAAATTATCAACGACAACTCATAAGCTGAAAACACTGAGCCTGTATTCAAAAACCAACCAATATGTGCTGTAACATAATCTTCATGGAGTAGACAGGCCTACAGTACTAGCCTGTCAGAATGCTGCATGTCTGAAGGAGTGGGATGGTGTTATATTAGCCAGCCCCTAGTCCATCTGGCCCCCTGGCAACACGCACCACTTCCTCACTACAGCAGATGTTTCCCAGACTCTGGACATCCTGCCTATTCTAGCTCCTCTCTGCCTCAGCAGCCAATCAGGTCATTAGCTTCCTGAGTTCAGAGCCTACTTCCTGGTTCCCAGCACTTGCATCTCTCTGGACTAGCCTATCAGTGGCTATCACTTGGCTGTTCACTTTTTCTCTCTTTGACTCTCTCTCTCCACCTTTCCCCATCTACCTCTTTTCCCCTCCCCTTGTCAGGTGTTGATGCTGTCTCAGGTCAATACAGGAGCCATTTTGAGAGGAATGTTGAATGTCACTTCCTGTCTACCTGGGCTACATTTAGCACTAGACACAAGGTATCTGAGGATGATATACGAGCAAATTACACAACATAGTTTGGTATCATAACTGACTCTCAACTGGTCATCCTCAGAGATCTCTCTGGCCCCCCCTCTCACCCTCTCTATCCCTATCCTTCTCTCTCTCTCTCTCTCCCCACTTATACTTGCCTTGACAGACACAACACCTTCAGCCCATCAGCATTCTTTTAAACGGAGCAAGCTGATGGATCAAACTTTTGCCAAATCCAGTCGGAAGAACGGCAAAAACGTCTTTTTCACCGAGAAACTCCGCTAGTTCATACTCTTGTTCTTGTTTAAGTGTTGTGATTGAGGCTATTTCTGCAATAACTGCACTTATAGCTGCATTTATTCTTCTAACATTAACGTTACCACTCGTTGCTTCGGGAGCTGCCATGTTTGTTTAGCGAGCGGCAGCCGGCGGCAGCCTGTATTTTACGTCACCAAGTACACGAACCAATCGGGCTCACTGTGGTACAGAACAGCAGTTAAAACGCAGTCCCTGATTGGCCCAGTATGGTCTGGATTTTGGGGAAATCGCTCTCAAGGAGGCGAAGGCCAGACCATTCTGTGTTAGTGAAACAGAATGTGAGCTCGCGTGAACAGGATGGTCGTACCAGGCTGGGAGAGGGTTCTGGTTTGCTGACAGACGACAGCCTGATCTGGGTCAAGACCCTAAGAAGTTCAGTTGCTATGACTACTGTGAAACAACGAAGCTGACAGGATATTCCCAGAAACAGGAGGAGTTACAGGAGGTTTAAGGAGGAGGTTTGAGGAGGAGTTACAGGAGGAGCTAAAAGCAACAGCCTTTATTTAACATCATGTAAATAGTACTGTATAAACATACATGCATAAATACAGTTTAACTGTAAACATGGTATCATTCATTTTTCATCAGTTTGTGTGTGACTTTTCTTCCTATCATTTTCTCATCTCTCCATCTCTCTCTCCTGCTCCCCCATCTGTCTGTTCAGCTTCTCAGCTTTTACCTCCTCTACTGTCCATCTCTATTCCTTCATCCTTTTCACTGGTGCATCTCTCCATTCCTCCATCCTTCCCTCTTTCCTTCCTTACCTCCAATATCAGCCCTTGTCTGTTCCTCTCATCTGTCTCTCCATTTGCTCTAGCTACCTCCTTTCTCTTCCCATCTCCCTCCCTCCCTTTCACCCGCCCCGTATCCTTCCCTTCCTCCCCCTTTCCTTACCCCCTCTCTCTCTCCCTCCCTCTCTCTCTTTCCCTCTCTGCCTCCCTCCCTCTCTTTCTCTCCCTCCTCCCTCCGTTTATGACTGTGACCCTGAGCGTCAGCATGCAGCAGCACTGACGTCAGCCAGCGGTTGGCAGAGGAGACGAGCCCCCTGGAGAGAGAAGGGAGGGAGAGAAGAAGGGAGAGAGGGGGAAGGGGAGGAAAAGGGAAAGGAAGAGTAAATAAGACTGCATGTTGTATTCTCCTGAGCTCGAGAGAGGGCCACTCTAATTTTTTGTATGCAATAATGAGTTCTAAACCATTCACCCAGAGTGTGTGTGTGCGTGCATGTGCTTATGCTACCTTGAAATGCTGTCCTTGCTACCGTGGTTACACTCTGATTCAGCCCTCATACACACACATACACACACACACACTATATATATATATATATATATATATATATGTATATATCTTTTTGCCATTTTAATCTCCTCACCTGGCCAGTAATGGGAAATAACTGGAAAATGATTTAGTACTAGGGCTATAGTTATGCTAGAGTACTGGCCAATCAGGAGGTACAGGTTTGAGTACTGGCCAATCAGGAGGTACAGGTTTGCGTACTGGCCAATCAGGAGGGACAGGTTTGAGTACCAGCCAATCAGGAGGTACAGTTTGGTGATTTTCATGACATTTGTCCGGTCAGTGAGTCACCATGTGTTTAAAGCTTAATTGTGTGGTCTGTGTTGTGAATCTTATATAAATTAATCAAATTACCTTGTTAGGGGTCTCTAACCAGAGAGATTAGATTGACTGCGTCTACTCTGCCCCTAGTCACACCCTTACCCTAACCTCTAGAGCACACAGCTATTATGATCAGAAAATCATCATCATCATCTCTGCAGAATTTACCTCACAGAATGACAGCTTTAGTCAGTCACTCCTAGAGGGAGACCGCCCTCTAGAGGTCATAGTAATCATTGCTGATTTGAGCCACCCAGTCCCTGTCATTCCAACAGGGCCGGCGAACCTTGCTTAGTGCAGCTTTGTATTATATGACAGTGTGAAACATATGTGGGTTGCTAACTAGAAAGTGAGACATTTGAAAGACTTTGCGGAGAGAAATGTGTACTCTTTCTGAGATATATATTCAGGCCCTGTAACTATTCTCTGATATTCTCTCTCTCCTTCCCATCCTCTTTCTCTCTCCCTCCCTCTCTCTCCATCTCTCTCCCCTCACCCACTCATCTCTCTTTCTCTCTCTCCCTCCCTATTTCTCTCCATGCATCTCTCTCTCCCTCTTTCTCCCTCCCTCCCTCCCTCCCTCCCTCAGGTGGGAAGTATGAGCTACACGCAGGGACAGACTCCACCCCCAGTGTAGTGGTGCACGTGTGCGACAGCGACAGTGACCTGGAGGAGGAACCAAAGAATTGCCCCAAACCCAAAATCATCCAGACCCGACGCCCAGACCTGCCGGTGTCACACTGAACTCTATCCCCAGCGCCCGCCAGACCTGCCGGTGTCACACTGAACTCTGTCCCCACTCCCCAGCACCACACGCTTCCTGGCAAAGTGCTTTGGAGGAGAGAATGTGAGAATATGACATCATGACCCCCCCCCCCACACACACAAACACACACACACATGCAAAACAACACGCACACAGGGAGGGGGGTGACACCATCCAACCACACCTGTTGATGTGCTTTCACATCACATCACATCTTTTTTTCTGTTAGCAACACTACACACAAACACACACACACACACATACACACAGTCCTTTTCTTTTCATTCTCCATCCATGCCATCCTGAAGTGTCCCCTGAACCCTGTTGCCAGGTCAACCAGTCACCAGTGAGAGGCAGCGCTGTGCCTCGCCTGCCTCTCAGCTCTGCCTCTCAGCTCTGCCTCTGATTGGCTGGTGCTTTTGATGAACACGTGTTAGGTTCTCCCTCGTCTCACTGGGGTATGACCTCTGCACCACAGCACCCTCCCACCCTGACTCTGACCAATCCCAGCACCCACCAACCCTGGCTCTGACCAATCACAGCACCCGCCCACCCTGTCTCTGACCAATCACAACACCCACCCACCCTGGCTCTGACCAATCACAGCACATCACCCTCTTCACTCTCTCGGCGTTCCTCACAGAAGAAAACAGTGCTTCTACTCTTGACAGCAAGTCTTCATGTTTAAAACCATGCACCTTCAATATAAAGCATTATGTACAACGATATTGATATATCTGTGATTTTTCCTCAATGTGAATTGTTGTGTCTTGTTCCTAAATCTCTGTATTTAGAAAAAAATGAGAATATATATAAAAAAAGAAGGGAAAAAAGTAGAAAAAAAATAAAATAAATAAAAATAATATATATATATATATATATATATATATATATATATATATATATATATACTTTTTTTTTTCTTCTATATGTATGATTAAAAGGAGAAGACCAGTGGAGTTGGTCTGTGACTGCATAGTACCATTTCTATAGACGTTCTTGTGTTGTCCTGGTTTTCTATAGACTTGTTGTTGTTGTTGTTGTTGTTTATCCAGACAACCATCCCAGTACTGATTGCCCTCCCAGAAACCGTCTGAACCAGCCTGACGGCCCTCCTCCACACTACTGACCCTCCAAACCCAGTCCCACACATGGCACCAACACTGACCAACGCTTCCGGGGCAGCACACTGGCCCTGAACACACTGATGTCGACACAACCCAGTCCGACTGGACCAGACCAAAGAGGGGAACATGTGTCTAAACCAGTGGAATATCCCTCTCCACCACACACAGATGCTAAAGCAGCGAACTACTGCCCCCTTCCATAGTTACACACTATGTCAGACTAAGTAAAGGTCCTGTAGATGGTCATCTAAACTCCATGGACAGCTGACCCTAACCCTACACTATGTCAGACTAAAGCTAGGCTACTGAAGATGTTGAAGATGTCATCTAAACCATTTGAGATTCCATGGATACCTACGATTAGAAGGTGCTCCTCTAATCTGACCCTGACCCTAACTCTAACCCAACTAGAACCTAACCCTGACTCTAACTCTGACCCTAACTTTAACCCAGCTAGATCCTGATCCTGTCCCTAACCCAGTTAGAACCACCTCACAGGCTGGCAGTTATGTATATGATTTTAATGTCCAAATATTTGTATTTTCTTCTTTATTTTTTGTTAATGTTTTTTTTTTTCATCCTGCTGTTGTGTTGGATGAATAGTATCTTTAATGACATGTAAAACCTGTATGAGACCATCATCCTGTCATTCTACATGTATGACCTACCTGCCTGCCTACACAAAGGACACATATCTGTATATATTAATCAATACTATTTTTACTGCATTTTTGTACAGATATTCATGTTAGCCATGTACAAGTAGATAGTTGAACTGGTTTTACGGTAATATTAAAAGAGTTTGGTTTTTAAGCACTAGCTACTGTCTGGTTCTTGGGTTGTTGTCTGGGTGGATGTTGAGTTGTAGTCAGTGATGTTTAGCCTTCAGTAGAAGTATCATTCTGATTATCATCTGGTCCTTGTTTTATAAAGACATTCTACCTTGGCTGCGTCCTTGTGTACACCAGGGGCCTCATTTATCATTGAGGTACGCCATATTTTACACGGTCTTTTTCGCGATTTCAGGCGTACGCCATTTCCCCCCCCCCCCCACATTGCGATTTATCAAGCCGAAAGGGCGAAAATTTAGTCGCCTTAATTTCTACGCGCTTTTGTAGGACACCTCTCAACTTGTCCTACCGATTTACACGGTTTTCTACACCCTTTTTGAACACAGGGGGAACTGGCGACGCAGGTGGTGCGTCGGTGAATTACAATGTTTGATGGAGAGAAGAAGAGCGACAGTTTCTGAACGCACAATCATGTAGGCTAATAGCCCAATTCAGCACAAACATATATCGCAATGCAAGATTAGACGTGTCCTCTAACCGGCTCATTCATGGTCCGATATGGATTTGTTCCCCAAACTGAACCTATGCGCTGTCCCAAACCTTTCCGCGCTATATGTCACACACCTAATGCAGGCACTCCATCAAACGGCAATAATTGACCAATTAGATTGTCAGTAATATGTGATCATGTGGACCTGTTTGCTGTTTGGTAAGCATATAAATGACAGTCCTCCTGTGCGTAATGCGAGCCTAAATGAATCCGGCGCTACTCGGCCTACTGGCCGAGATAGAACTCCAAAGAGGTGACGGCGATGGCGACTGCACCCACATAAGGGCACCATCAGTGAATGAATACGTCTATGTGAATCGCAAAAATGTGCACACTATAAATACCCAAATCATATGTGACATGCTCATCACAAGTGTAGCGGCACGGTGGCCTGGCTCCACGCATGACTCATTCATCCTGGCGCACAGCAGGGTAGGGGCTAGACTGGAGGCAGGCGCTGCGCGTGACGGCTGGCTTGTTGGTGTGTGCATAGCCAAGATACATATTCTTTGTCTTATTTACTTTAATCTTTATTAGCATTTTCCATCCATACAACGACAATACAATAAAACATAAAAACTTACAATAACAGCTTATGGGTACTTCCATCCATGCAGCTTTTTTTTCTTACTCAAATATGACAATTTGAATATTAGTGGTATCATCACACTTCCTTCTATAATCCATCCATTTTTCCCATCTCCCTTCAAACTTTCCTTCCTGCATCCACAATGCATAAATAAATCTCATAAATCTCCTCCACAACACCCACCACTGCTCCTTGGTTGGGGGTTCCACCTTATACCAAGCCCTCATTATTGTCTTTTTACTAGCAACCAATAGTACTTTCACTAGGTATCTGTCCCCTCCTTGTACATCATTCTGTTATGTTTGCCAAGATGTATATTCAAAGCTGATAAGAATGAGAACCAGTCAAGACCCCACCACAAAATGAGGACCCAAGCCCTCAGCCCCCTCCCCGTCATGAGGTTTACCAGCCAAAGGGCCCACACTGAGGTCATGCGCCAGCTATGAAGACACAAACAAGTAAGGTTCACATTTCTACCATTTTATTGTCTGTTGGTGGGTGACTGTGTGAGGTGTGTGAGTGCGTTTGTGAGTGAATGTGTGAGGTCCGTGAGTGTGGTAGTGACAAACATTGTAGTACAAAAACAATTGCATTACAACAACGAGTACTTTAACAACTGTAGTACAATAAGATAAGATATACTTTAATAATCCCTGTGGGGGAAATATGGGGTTTCAGCAGTGGAAAAGTTACAGTAGCAGTGGAAAAGTTACAGTAGCAGTGGGAAAGGTACAGTAGCAGTGGGAAAGTTACAGTAGCAGTGGGAAAGGTACAGTAGCAGTGGGAAAGTTACAGTAGCAGTGGGAAAGGTACAGCGGAATACATAGATAGATAGTATACATAATAGATCAAATAAAATTACAAAGAAAAATTACAAGAGAAATTACAAGAAGTGAACAAAATATCTATATACTGTAAACAGTATGCCTAGATATTACATAATACATACAGTACGTACACACAAATGCTACATACATACATACTATACATACATACATACATACTGTATACAGTCTATAGACATACGTATAATATTATAATACTCAAACATATATATACTGTACATATATATATATATATATATATGTATATACATACTGTATACAGTCTGTAGACATATGTATAATATTATATATAATACTCAAACATATATATACTGTACATATATATATATAGGCCACAGTAGTTTGTATTGTTGCACAGGTTGTCACTGCAAATTTGAAATGGTTCATGGTTGACTTTCCTAAATAAAGGTGAATGAATGTCATCTTCAGTTCTTAAGCAGTGCAGCCACCATTCGTGTGTATGGCAAGCATGGTTTTCAAACAACACAGAATATTCCAAAAACTTTATAAACTGCATCCCTTAGATATTTGAATGTGAGTGAAAATCTGAACAAATTGACAAAATTACATAAACAAAATAAATTATTGAGAAAAAATATGAATAAACGTAAATGCGGTCGCTTCTATATGTGACATGATGTGTGTTCGTTTAAAGCATGAGATTTAGACGAATCAGAAGTCGCCAATACCGTTGCACACCAGCGCTAGAGGGCAGTAGAGATTGCTCATAAACCTGCACCGCTTACCTCACCACTTGGGTGTGACTTTTTGTTTGCGTCCAAGAGGCCTCTCCATAGATTATGACATCATAAAGGGGGAAGCCATGGAATTTAGAATTTGGAGTTGGAATTTGGAATTGGGTTCAATTATGACACCAATAACATGTTTTTGTTTCCCTAAACATTCAGATTAATTTGGGCATTGCGCATGTGGATAGCTTTGGAGAAAGACACAGTTATTGCAGTTTAGTTATTATAGTGAAATTATGTTCAGCAAGTTGCTACTCAAGTGTGGGCGCAACACAGTGCACCCGTTGGTGTGGACAGCCGGCGCGGTGTTGACAGCAGCTGGGGGCGTCTACATTTACAAGAGGTTCTGGGGATCCTCATCCTCATCTGAGGAAGGTGAGCAGCAGCCTTCATATGCTAATGTGTTTTGTCCAAGGTAACTATGCAGCTCATATGGCCAATTAAATAATGCATAACCCTATGCATTAGGGTTTGCTCTAAATATGTACTACCGTAAAACTTCAATTAATAGCCCGGGCTTTTATTTCCTTCAATCGCTGAACTCAACCGGCCTATATTTGGGACAGCGTCATATGGAACAGGCCTTTAATACCTTTCCCACAAAACTCAGCAAAGATGGGAAATACTCTCAAACTGTTTATTTAAACCAGTATGAATATTAGCCTACCCGTGTAAAAAGTATCTATCGAATAACAATATAAATTATGAATCATTCATTTGATCTGGCTTCGAGACAGCGCATCTACAGTAGAACAACCTCATGCAGAAGAGAGAGGACTAGAGGAAGGCCTAGCAAATACCGGCCTAGAAAGGATGAAAGACGAAAAAAATTATTTCAAGCCTGTTTATTTGTAGGCTACTAGCCTAATTCGTCTGAAAAATATTTTAACAAACCAGCTACCGGTAGATTTCTTAAGCCTTAATCCTGATCATCCTGTGTTAGACCAAGATTTTGTGCCCGCATGCGATGGATCCACTTGCACATTTTTATCTCTAGCTCATCGCTGGCCTACTTCCCGCACATACAGTCTTGCCCATACTTTTTTCTCTGTGTTGCCATGGTGGGCAAATGTTTTACTAACGTTACATACACATACAATTAAATAAAACGATTTGCAGCGTCGCATGGCAACCAGATAAACAATAAGGCCTAATGTAGACCCGGCTTCTAATTGAGGCCAGCCTTTATTTATCAAAACGTGTAGCCAGACCCGGCGAATAAAAGGGACAGGCGTCTATTTGGGACTCGGCTTTTAATTGAAGTTTTGCGGCAATTAATTCAGTAGAAGTTGGTACTGTAGACCTCTCTTGGTTTATTGTTGTGGTCAAATATATAAGACCTATCAATTTACTTTGGCTGTTGCCATGGTAGCTAGTTGCCAAACATGATCGCTGACGCTGTCAGCCAATAGAAATACTTCTACCATCCTGACATAAAAATCGACCAATCATAGGGTAGGCCTATGGGCCTATATGGGGGGTAGGGCTTCATGTGGCTGATCTAGGGCGAGTTCAGCCCAGACAAAACGTAGCGAAGCGTTTATTGAAACGGAAACGGTGGTGCGTTGGAACATTCTGCTGATTGGGTAACACAGAGAAAATGTCTTGTTCAATCTGGAAACCGTAGCAAAACGGAGCAAATGGTTTTCAGATTGAACTCACCGCTGATTGTGGAATGGCTCCATGAACTGGATCAGCCTGATCAGCCAATAGTAAAACAATCTCTTTTTTTTCATAATGCTCATGAAACCAATAACAGGAGGGGCTTATATATTTGGGGTGTGATCAAGGCCTTTAGCCAACTGCCAAAAGGGTAAAGGCTTGTTCCCATAAATGCTGAGGCCGTTCAGGGTTAAGGTTACTGTAGGGTTAAAGTCAGGGTTAATCTCTCAGCCCGAATCAGATTAATTTGCGTCGCCAGTCTCGCCACTGATTGTGCAGTGTGACAATGAATGACAAGGTTTATTGCCAAAATCTACATCCGTTGAGTCAAACTAGATTTTGACCAGTCTCTGTGTTTTTGGGAACTAGCCACTACCCCTACCGAAAGGTCAAAACCTGCGACGGATCATCAGCCAATGGAAAAATAGCTTGACACTGAAAAGAACAAACCAGAATCTAAACAGATACGCTGCGTTCCAAATCGCATACTTCTACTTTTTATTACCAGTACATACTACAGCTGCCCATAGAAAGTATGTACTTTGCACACAGTATGCATCCAATTTGGACATACTTATGGAGGTAGATTTATATCATAAATACACACGTACGAAAGTATAATACGCAACCGTGTTTTGCTATCCATCCACACACATCTCTCGAGTCGTGTGTCGTAAAAAGAATTAATGCGTGCGTGAACAGATCCACGCGCAAAACCCCCTTTATACGTGCATAAACAGATCCACACGCAAGCGTGTTTTGCTATCGACCCGCAAATATCTCTCCATTCGTGAACCGTGTTTTGCTATACACCCGCAAACATCTTTCGATTCGTGCTCAACACCCCTCTTCGTACATATGCAAAGAGAATCCGCACGCAAACACCCCAAACGCTTTGCTTGCAAACTGGCAAGACACGCTTGCTCTGCTTGGATTTACGTATGTATTTTTGAGATAAACATTTCCCTGTTTGGCCGTCTCGATTCGTAACTCGTAATATTCATTAGCTGATTATAAGGCGCTATCTGATTGGCCGGTGACTGCCAATCATTCTAGGCTGGAAGTGGAGGTTGTTTGAAAAGTTATCAAGGGTACGCCGGTCTGCTGAATAACTTTTGCTAGCCGCTATCTGGTGTGAATGACATTACGTTTGCCATCTTAACATCAACCAGATGATCGGTAGCCTACTGTAACTGGGAAAGACATGTATTGATTTGTGAGTAACGTTGTGTTGTGAGCTGGTTCTCTCTATCTTTACGTTAGGCTAACTAACGTCAGCTAAACCTGTTTACCAGAGCTGTCGGCATTGAATAGGATCATGACGTTGAACTAGCTTTGGGAGTATTTAGAATGGGCAATAGCATGTTAACGTTAGCATATCAGCTGACTAGAAAGTCAGCATTACATTCCAGATAATAGTTGATCTTTAAGCTTGATTAGCAATCAGCACCCCCCTGTGTTAGGGTACATTGTGCTAACGCGGTGCCCTCTCCAGTTCCGACTGCTGTCTGTTGAGATAACGCTGCCGACAGATTTCCACCCGGTCTGTCCATTGATAAGGGGTTGTTTTTCTCTGTCTCTTTCGCCTGGAAATATAATTAAAGAAATCTTCACTCAATGATTGTTTGCTTTTTAATTGTTAGTTGTTTGGGTAGGCCTACATTTGCTGATTACTAGCCTACCATATGCACTGACAACAGGCTACTTGTAAAGTGTAGCGTTCCTACCTCATAAGGCCCGTTGGCAGCAGCGCCAGTGGGTCAGCCAGTGGGTAACGCGGCTGCTTGAGGAGCGGGAGACCGGAGTTCGAATCCCGCTCAGGGCGTTCCCCCGTTGGTTACACTATCATTCCGCTGCACAGGTGTTCTAATGATCGTCGTAGCCTAATCTAAACATTCAATTAAAGCGTGTCCTACAACTGAATTGCTTTTGACACAGTTTAATAGAGTACAGTAGCCTAATGCTCACGCCATATCTCGCATATAGCCTACAACCCTATTTCAATTAGGCTAAGACAATTACAATTATCAAGAGTACATTCCTGTAGATTTCACCATACCCTTACATTAATTTAGAGTGACTAGACCATGAAGTGTAATTTCATTTTCATGTCAGTGCATATGGTAGGCTAGTAATCAGCAAATGTAGGCCTACCCAAACAACTAACAATTAAAAAGCAAACAATCATTGAGTGAAGATTTCTTTAATTATATTTCCAGGCGAAAACAACCGAGACAGAGAAAAACAACCCCTTATCAATGGACAGACCGGGTGGAAATCTGTCGGCAGCGTTATCTCAACAGACAGCAGTCGGAACTGGAGAGGGCACCGCGTTAGCACAATGTACCCTAACACAGGGGGGTGCTGATTGCTAATCAAGCTTAAAGATCAACTATTATCTGGAATGTAATGCTGACTTTCTAGTCAGCTGATATGCTAACGTTAACATGCTATTGCCCATTCTAAATACTCCCAAAGCTAGTTCAACGTCATGATCCTATTCAATGCCGACAGCTCTGGTAAACAGGTTTAGCTGACGTTAGTTAGCCTAACGTAAAGATAGAGAGAACCAGCTCACAACACAACGTTACTCACAAATCAATACATGTCTTTCCCAGTTACAGTAGGCTACCGATCATCTGGTTGATGTTAAGATGGCAAACGTAATGTCATTCACACCAGATAGCGGCTAGCAAAAGTTATTCAGCAGACCGGCGTACCCTTGATAACTTTTCAAACAACCTCCACTTCCAGCCTAGAATGATTGGCAGTCACCGGCCAATCAGATAGCGCCTTATAATCAGCTAATGAATATTACGAGTTACGAATCGAGACGGCCAAACAGGGAAATGTTTATCTCAAAAATACATACGTAAATCCAAGCAGAGCAAGCGTGTCTTGCCAGTTTGCAAGCAAAGCGTTTGGGGTGTTTGCGTGCGGATTCTCTTTGCATATGTACGAAGAGGGGTGTTGAGCACGAATCGAAAGATGTTTGCGGGTGTATAGCAAAACACGGTTCACGAATGGAGAGATATTTGCGGGTCGATAGCAAAACACGCTTGCGTGTGGATCTGTTTATGCACGTATAAAGGGGGTTTTGCGCGTGGATCTGTTCACGCACGCATTAATTCTTTTTACGACACACGACTCGAGAGATGTGTGTGGATGGATAGCAAAACACGGTTGCGTATTATACTTTCGTACGTGTGTATTTATGATATAAATCTACCTCCATACATACTACCTTGTCATAACATTGCGCTTTCAAATTTGACCGCATCTGTCCCAGTCCATGAAGCGACATTCGTCCACGGCTGGGATTTATCAAAATGCCTCCAGTGTAACTTGCACATGTGACAATTTCTGCTGAACACAGGATTGTGGGTCAAAATAGCCAGAAAAGTGTGCTGGCTTGCATACTGCATATTTTTGCCATGTGGCATTCTATGTATTAAGACATACTACATCAGTTTCTGGCGTACTATATAGTATGGAAGAACGCAACTCGGAACGCAGCCATGGATTTTCATGTGAACTCCAACTGCAGTAGTTGGTTGGTTTCTGGTTCATTGAGTAACTAGCTAATTGTCTGTTCTCAAGACATGAATCATCAGTCTCCAGATGATCTCCCTATCGCTCCTGACGCCCCAACAGCTGAACCATCCCAAGTAAAGTTTCACTTCTCATTGTTTCCCACATGTCATTCATCAAATAAATGTAGACCTTATAAAGGCATCATTTGGACAGGCTCTGTACTGTGTGTCTTTTGGCAGGATGTTGGCGGGGAGACTGGCCAGCGCCTGCTTCTACTGTGGAAGTACAGCCCAATGCGTTGTGGCCCGGTCACCATCTACAGAGTGAGAGCCCAGAAAGACCCATGAGCATAGTGGGTACATTTATCAATGAACTGAAAACTCTCTAAAGCTCTTTTGAGGGTTTTTGTTTTGTTGTTTTTTCTTTTAAGGAGGTCAATCAGGAGAGCGGCCGGCACCTTGCTAACAACACCTGCTGTGGTCCGGTTGTCCCATTCCAGGTCAATGTTACATCCTCTAATATATGTCAAGCATTAACTCAAATCTCTTTGATTGACATGACATGGTTTATCGTAAATAATTCAATGTGTTCCCATTACTGCGTAATTGCTTTTGCAAATTGTTAAAGTTGAAATATTAAATCAAGTGCCCTGCTGTGTGAGAGAAACAATAGTTCTAAGGTGTGGGGATGTGTATGTGCTGGTTGTGTGCAGGCCCCTCCAAGAGTCAAGGCTGGCAACCACACAGTCATACTGTAACCGGTTGAAGTCTGAGTACTCCTTCTGCACTGATTCTGAGGTCAGTGTGAAATTCTGTAATGTCATTCCTACATAATAATTATAGTAGTAATAATAACAACAATAACAATAATAATAGCTATTATGGTTAATATTATTAATAACAATAGCAATAATAATTGTTATCATTATTATTATTGGAATAGAATGCCTTTATTGTCATTGTGCCAACAAAATTAAAAAGAGAGAGCCATGAGCTGCTGCGACCGTGCGCGCCGCTATAGAACAGTCCATTTTATTAATTTTATTTAGAATCTCAAAGGGCTGAAATGATCTGTGCACCATCAGTATCCTTAATGTTAGAAATCCTTCCATTGAAAAAAAATAAATGAAGTGAGGTTAAAGAAATCTTGAGGATTTACAGTAGAACCCCCCCTCCCCCCACACACACACTAATTTTTTTCAGACGCCTGACTGTGCTAATTTTTGGGTTGTGTAGCAATTCTCAGTCACGACTCAATACGTGTGGCTGACCAGTGGACGTATGACCCAACTGTGGCGCAGCGATCTAGAGACTAGAGTCAATCTGCAGGTAACGTGTTGGTTTGTTATTGACTTTATAGTGTGCCCCAGTAACAAATACTCATTTATTTTCCTTTGCTAAAGAGTGTTCTACGTGGATCCTAGCGGCCAGGTTCACCCCTCCCACTGGACAGCTGCTCGGACGTTCCACGAATATTCCCAGAAACATGCCGACGGCCCCGGCTGCGCCCATAGCCCCAGGAACACTGATGGGGAGTCACAGGATGCTCCGTCCACCGAGAAGGAGAAGAAGAAGCGGAGGAAGAGAAAGAGGCAGAAGCAGAAGAAGGAGGAGGAGGGGGACAGGGATGCTTCCCGCCTCATGTTAGTCCTGTTAGACTGGGAGTCTGACACTTTATTATGTAGTTTGATACATATACTGTAAAGGTTTTCTTCTAAGGAGCCAGTGAGCAATATCCAGCCAGAGCCAGGACAGCGCTGACATGTTTGCTCTTCTGCTCAGGCTATATCTGCAGATAAAAGGATTCATCCAGGGTTTAAGTGCCAAAATGGCCACCCTTCGCAAGGCATACGACGTGAGTTCACATTATGTACAAGCATGCCTCTTCCTTTGTATTCTGTCCATATACTTGAGTCTAGATGTGCGATTTGAGCTCACATTGTTTTTCCGCAGTCCCTCCTGACTCAGGACACCACCAAAAACTACCTGACAGTGGCAGGGAAGATGGTCCTGTGTGGGCTGGTCACCCTCAACCAGGCGGTCAGTAGACCTAACCAGGCATCTCAGGCTGAGAGCCACAGGGAATGTGAATACATGCCCATTCACAAATCAACTCAATGATTATCTCGGTCTCTGATTGGTCAGGATGCCAGGTTCATCAGTGCTGCATTTGACCGCCTGGTGAACTACATTGAAGCTCCAGGCCACAAGGCTGGTATAGAGAGGGAGTTGGCCTCTGTCCAAGTAAGCTTCTGTCTACTGTATATGGGTCCTTCAGCTCTGATATTGTCTGATTTTCCACTAAGCAGCACATTTCTGCGTTGTTTTGTCTTTTGTTATTTAGGTGTACCACGCCAACTTCCTGGACATTGTTTATGAGTACATCCTCATGGGAAAGATGAGGAACGGTGTCCCCCCACCAGAGAGTAAGCTGTAATTAGCGTGTTGACGGAAGGTATTTCAAACTTCATTAAGGAAATCTCACTCTGACTTAGTTAATGTGTTCTTTCCCCAAAAAGGAGGAGCAAGGATTCCTTGACCACCTCTTCCATGTCCTGGACCACGTTTTTAAACCCCCCACTGGGTGGCAGCCGCGGGCTAAAAGGTTCCTGGAGGTCCACCAGGTACACACTTCCATTTTCTTTGTCAATTTTGCTTTTGTTAACATCATGCTCTGGATCTTTGTATGGGGTAATAACATGTGTCAATGTGTCTCCCTGCTTTCAGGTCCAGCTGATGAAACTTCTGGAGAGCATGGTGGAGATGGATGAGTCCATATTCAGCCAGCCAGATGAGCTTTCAGCTGTCCTCTTTAGCAGGCTGGAGGAAATTGTTCAGTACCTCTTGGAGGATCTTGAGGGCTGATACATTTTTAAATTTCTATTTTCATAAAGAAATCTGTTTGGTAACATAGCTACACCATTTGTTTCTCATGTTTTTTGGAATGTGGTCCTCAGAATTTTTTAAACAATCAAAAGTGGGCCTTAAGTTACAACAGGTCGAGAACCCCTGTGTTAGTTAATGAGTTATTAATGATGTGTTAAATGCTTGTTAATAGTCAGTTAATGATTTACAACTATCTGTTATAAATAGTTAATAGATCACCCACAAACTGCTATCTAATAAGTTATTAAGGACTTATTAAATGTTTGTTAACAGCTGGTTAATGAACTATGACTTATAAATAGTTAATAGATCAAGAAGTGATTACTAAACTACGTACGCTGACACTTAATAATAAGTGCACACTATAAAGCATTCGCAAGTACTTAATTCATTATTTATTAAGCGTTATTCATTCATTATTACACATTAGTAAGCAATGTATTAACACATTTATAAAGGTTTTATTCTTCATTAATTTTCTATTTTCATAAAGAAATCTGTTTGGTAACATAGCTACACCATTTGTTTCTCATGTATTTTGGAATGTGGTCCTCAGAATTTTTTAAACAATCAAAAGTGGGCCTTAAGTTACAACAGGTCGAGAACCCCTGTGTTAGTTAATGAGTTATTAATGATGTGTTAAATGCTTGTTAATAGTCAGTTAATGATTTACAACTATCTGTTATAAATAGTTATTAGATCACCCACAAACTGCTATCTAATAAGTTATTAAGGACTTATTAAATGTTTGTTAACAGCTGGTTAATGAACTATGACTTATAAATAGTTAATAGATCAAGAAGTGATTACTAAACTACGTACGCTGACACTTAATAATAAGTGCACACTATAAAGCATCGCAAGTACTTAATTCATTATTTATTAAGCGTTATTCATTCATTATTACACATTAGTAAGCAATGTATTAACACATTTATAAAGGTTTTATTCTTCATTAATAAGCTAATGTAAAATGTGTATATTTACTGTTTTTTCATCCTTTATAAACAATGTATTTACCATTTGTAAATTACGTATCATTAATTACATCACACTGTTCCTACCCCGGTAGTATAGTGACCTATGCCTGTTGGTTTAGGCCTTTTTTTCTGTGTTTTTTGAAAAACTTGAAATATCACTTAAGCCATTATGGCCTAGGTAATCTCTTCATGGTGCTGGCCACCTCTGGTAAAATTGACCACATCCTCAATTGAAAAGATCACACTGTTCCTACCCCTGTAGTACAATAACAATAAATGTCAACCTATGCCTACAGTACTGTATATGTTGACTTAGGCCATTTCATTTCTTGTTTTTTTGGGGGGGAAAAACTTGAAATTATGACTTAGGCCATGATTTTAAGGTGACAATATTTACTAACCTTCACATAATAATGTTTTAGTCACTTCTTAAGATTTATTAATTTGTGTTTAGATGTGTCCTCTGATGCAAGATCAGATATGGGCAGCTGTATAGGTGGATCAACTATTAACAAATACTTAACAAGTCATTAGCAAGAATTACCAATTGCTTGTTCATGATCTATTAACTATTTATAAGGTGTCGTTTTAAATCCTTAACCAATAATTAAATAACAAGTCCTTAATAACTCATTAACTAACAGTTTGTGAGTAAGCAGTTGAGTGTTTACAAGGGATAATTATCAATCACTAAACAACTATTAACACACATCATTAATAACTCATTAACTAACATTTTGTGAATGATTTATTAACTATTTATAAGGTATACAGTAGTTATTAATGCCTCAACAAATCCTCTGTGGGACAACTTCAGCTAGTCCAAAACGCTGCTGCAAGACTACTCACTAGGTCAAAGAAGACATGCCACATCACCCCCATCCTGGCCTCCCTGCACTGGCTCCCAGTTCACCTCCGGATCGAGTTCAAAGTCCTGGTGTTTACCCACCGAGCTCTCCACGGACAGACCCCGGCCTACATCTCAGAACTTTTACACCCTCACTCTCTGAGTCGGTCTCTGAGATCATCCGACCAGGGTCTCCTGGCGGTGCCCCGGACCAGACTAAAAACTCAGGGTGACAGAGCATTTGAGGCGGTGGCGCCAAGACTCTGGAACGCTCTTCCCCAGGCCCTGAGAGAGCCATCCACTGAACTCATGTTCAAAAAACGTCTTAAGACACACATGTTCAGGCAGGCCTTCGGCCATCTATAACGCCTTGCTGCTCGCAATGTTGTTGTTTTATCTGTTCTGTGTCGTTTTAATCTTGTCTCGTGTTGTATTGCCATTTTAATTTATTACTGTAAAGCACTCTGTGCATCCGTGCTGTGAAGAGTGCTATATAAATAAAGCTTACTTACTTACTTACTTACTTACTTATTCTAAAGTGTTACCAAATTGTACAGTTTTAAATGATGATTGGTGTTAAGATTTGTATTGAGGCAAAGCTTGCTCATCCACACATCGTCAGCTGTGCGAATACACACAAATGTCAGAAATAACTTAACAAACTACCATAACATGATAAGTTACATTTTTGAAGACCTGAAGACAAATTAGGTCCCCACATTAACTGGATAAACAAAGTATTGCAGCACAGTGAAGACCTTGGTTGAACCCAGTCAGTATTATTCATTTGCATTTCACTTCAGTGCGAGCGAGAATTGTGTCTTTGTTGAAAAACAAATCTAGAGCCAGCAGATGGCCTCTCATATCCGTTGATAGGCAATGATAGGGGACTTTCTTTCCAATTATAATGCTAGCTCAGTGTTCTGTTGACAACTCCATTATGCAAATGTTATGCAAATTCCACAATCCTCCCCATTCCCCATGGATGTTGTAGCGCTATAGTCCTCTTAACTTGACGCAGTCAAAGAGAGGCAGCGAACGGTGGTGTCATCACCTCTACTATTTGTGTAGTATCAGACTGTTATAGAATTTACATCCAAACACCTTAAACCTTTTGTTCTCTCTCTCCTTTTGTAATTCACCACCTCCCTCAACCGTTCAAATAGACAGGGTGGCCTCCAGGAGGTCCACACACCTAGAATCTGTCTACACCAGAATAACAATCCTTTGTCCCCTTTGTCCCCAAGAAATTGCCGCCTTTTTCTCATGTCACATGTCTGTACTCTTGGCCACGCCTGCCATTTTCATATGACGTACAATGGATTAGCCAATCACATCCTGGAAGCGCAGTACCTGTGTTTTGCTTGAATAAAAGTCAGCCCAAAATCAGGAGGCTTCACTTCTCTGGATAAACCACTCTTGTTGCGTTGTCCAGAAAGTCCTTGCGCTCGTATGTTTTCTCAATAAACCAGACTTAACCTTTTGAGCGAATCTTGGTAAATCCTTTTTGACTAGATCAGTTAAAATCCATTACAGTTGGCGACGCGGATGAAAGGGAGGACTACCTGCGTGTTGCTTCGGGATTCCAGTGGATGAATTGGTTGACAGACGTGTCGGTCCATAGTAGTGGGCTTGGAAAGTCAATTTTCTCTCTTGCGCCAGAGCGCACGCTGAGATTATTTCCTCAGTTCTTCCACTGGCTTCTTGAACTCACAGGTACGTTTGAACGAACCCTCTTATGGTTCTGAGTTGTATTTGCCTTGTTTTCGTTTCAGATTGTGTTGGTCTGGCGTGTTCTGAAAACAAAGCCCCGCGGGGGGAGTTTTTCTACCGAGGGTAGGGCGTTCGTTGTTGTTGATGCTTCGTTTTTAGAACGATTACCAACTAGCTTAAGCCTCATTGTTGATGTTTCGTTTTAGAACGATTACCAACTAGCTTCGAAGTGATTGTTGATGTTTCGTTTTAGAACGATTACCAACTAATGTAGCTACGGGAGTGATTGGTGTGTCCAATCCGCATTTCTTGGAGAAACGTTTTCCCCTTTATCCCGGGTGGTTGGTATAGCCTAAACGAGTTTAAGCTTCCAACCATGAGGCTGGTGGTTCAGCCGGGCAGGCATATGTTTTTTTGCTTGTTTTAACGTGGGCCTTTGTTCGTCCTTTGTGTTCCGTGTCCCTACACGGGGTTGTTCGTTTTGTTGTTTACTGTTTGAGCTTCGGCTCTTGCCTTGTATTGTTTGTTAAGCGCGCCTTTTATCCAGGTAAGTATTGTTTACATTTTCGACACCATTTCGACTGCCATGAATCGTAACTGCTAGGTTTCCGGTAGCTGGTTGTCTGGGAGACAAAGGAAACAACAACAACTTCTCCGCTCTCCCGGTGATCCCGCCCGAGCCGGAGGGACAACAAAGAACCAGTTGCTGGGTGAGTTATGTAGTGGTTTAATGTGTCTTTGTTTCTTTCGAAATTTTATTCCTTTGTTTATTTCCCGCCTTGGTGTTTTAACTATACTTTTCTTTTCACCGTTAGTTTTGAATTATAGGCTGTAGGGTATTGTGTTAATTATGAATACCAATACTAGTTTGCTGTCTGGCCCAGCTAAGATTGTTGCGCAAAGGTTTTGGGATGATGCTTGTATGCAGTTTTTGCTATGGGCGAGACATTCTGATTTCCCCCTGTCCGGTACACTCTCGATTCTCGAGTTGGCGACTGTTAGAGCTCAGTTACAGGCGTTTGAGATGGCTAGATTAGGAAGGGAGCCTGGAAATGTGATAGATTGGAATGCATTCAGGAAGTGGGAAATAGTCGCACATGAGTGTTTTTTCAAGTCGGAAAGAAGCGTAGCTGAGGAAGTTAATCAGAGAGATGAATATTCAGAGTCCCTTCCCCCTCCTAGTCATTCCGTTTTGAACTCTATCACGCCGACTCGGCACTCAGAGCTCACACATCCTTCCCAGACTATGACTGTTTCACCCGCTGTTGTAGCTGCCGCCCCGTCTCCCAACTCTGTTTTTCCGTCTGCTCCCAACCAACAACGACCACAGGGCCGTCACATGAACAATAAGAACCGTAGTGTTAGAAACAGAACAGATCACAGGATGGAAAACAGGAAGGGAAAGAGACCTGATACATGTTTTCATTGTGGTAAAGTTGGTCACTGGATTAGAGAATGTCACAGTTACCGCAAGATAAAAGAAATGGAGAATTCTCAAACCTGGGTTTCAGCGCCACCTGCTGGAGTTCCCTTGAACAACCCACAAAGTAGATTTTAACTAGCCAATATAGACCCATTTTTTAGGGTATATAAAGAGGTAAGACAAATGTAGCTGAGGACGTAAGGTTTGTGCATGATGGTGGGAGGATAGATAATGTTTGCCAGTGTTTTAATCTGAATACAGCATCTCCTTACCCAATTATATATATTTAATGTTTATGTTAAATATCTCATGTTTATAGTTTGAGGCACATTCATCGGGGCTGAGTGTTTTTCTGAGTGTTTTTTACAGACAACTGTCGTTCCGGGAGTGATGGGTGAATGCCGAACCAGGAGACGGGCACAGGACCGGAGGTGGAGATGGAGGTTACCGGCCTGTTCGTGGGATGCAGGGCCAACGCCATGTCACCGACTCACAGTGAGCGACAGATAAGTATGACATAGGGAAGAGACCATTTTTTCCGAAGCGTGCCAAATACTCTGTTAGATAATTGATAATAATAATTTAACATTTTAGTGTTATTTTATTTGAGTGATGCATTTTTTTCCCCCATCGCTGTTTTATCCTGACTTCAGGGAATTTTTCGTTTTCACCCTTAGGGGGTGTTGTTTTGTTGGGACGAGAATCTTTTTATTTTGTATTTCATAAAATCGCGAGAGAAATTCTAGAGCAAAATCCAATTGCCTTGATCATGACTGGGGACTGGGCGTGTTAAAGTAATTCTTACACTGCCCCTGATGTCACTGTAGGCTACTGCAGAGCCTAGATCCCTGCTACTGTCCGATTCGGTAAATGGACAAAAGCTAGGTCCCCACTGACAAACTACATAGACTGACGAGCCCGACTGGCTCTAACGACACTTGAACAGACGGCCTGTTTAAGTTTTTCCTGACTGAATAACACCATTTTTCCCCAAAGCAGGATCATCTCCTGCCAGGAAGAGGGGATGATAGAATGTGGCTTGCACTTAACGATGTTTCTGAGTATCTTCAACAGACTGCTGATAACCGTTCCTGACCAAAGAGGGGGTTCCTGACCAAAGAGGGGAACAGGGAGACCAGACCAGACCAGAGGACTCAGAGGGGAACAGGGTGACCAGACCAGACCAGAGGACTCTCCTCTTGCTCTTCTGTTTTGTCTCTGCTGTCTCTCTCATCTGTGGATTCACAGGTCTCTCCTCCCATGTCTCTCAGACATTGCCGACCTGCCCCGTATGAAGTCCTCACTAAGGGAAGGCGACCATTCCGGACGCCAAAGAGGGCTTCTTCTTATCATCTCCAACCAGGCCATTGGGTCCTGATCCGCGACCTGGGGCCGTACCAGATTCAACTCACCACGCAGACGGCTGCCAGAGTAGCTGAGAGAACTTCGACGCCGTTGCGTCCCAAACCAAGGAGCAGATTAGCAGCCTGAGAACAGGCCAGAAAACATGGAAGAGAAGTAGAAGTTGCGGGGTGAACCTACCCGTCAAAGATGGAACAATCAGGACCATGGCATTCAGGCCTGTGTGGAATAGCTGTCAAAAGTAGCTGAGAGGACGGTCCATGCAGCCGAACCAGAGATCTCAAGGGCAAAGCAGTGGGCAGCCACACTGTCCTCTCCTCTGATGAGCAATCGGAGAGTGACCTTGCCGGTCACCGCCACACTTTCCTCTCCTCTGATGAGCAATCGGAGACTGACCTTGCCGGTCACCTCCTTCTCGTGGTTGTTGTTATGACAACGTGGACAAGCTCAACAGCAATGACTGCACCTCTAACCCCACACACTGGAACCTACATTGGACATTCAGAGACGCAAACATGGAAGCTACGATCCAGAAGAAATTACATTTGATTGTTCACAACAGGAGTGAATGAACTTTGAAATTATCTTGAAAAAATATATTTGTTTACAAGAGTTATGTGAATGAATTTCAAGTCTCAACAAAGTGTTCTGTTTTCCCCCTTGACTGTTATTCTAAACTTTGTAGTTCGTCCTCATTGATCAGTCTGTTAGAACTACAAATCCCTCCCTGTGTGACATCACTTCCCTGTCTTCCCCCTGAAACTATGTCACTTCCTTTTTCACTGTATAACCTTACGACCCCGTCCTCCCGTGAACTCACTCTTGCCAGGATTCACTTCCTGTGCGAGGGTCCGACTCTGCAGAATCGTAACATAGAATAAACTATTGCCTTTGTTTAAAACCAGCTTGATCGACCACTCAGCGTGTTCTTTGACAATCTAACTAAACCAAGGATAAAAATCCTTAACAATTATGGCGACGAAAATGTTCTAATGGGACGACAGCTGGTCTTTCGGTTTGTTTTGGGCTGAATTCACGGACGCGTGACGTGCTTTTCTCAAAGGACGGGGGAGTTCAATCTCGGGGACACATCTAGCTGGTGCGGTTTTCCCCCGAGGCCCGAGTCAGCCTGGAACTCGCTGGAAGTCTGGTACGTTGTTTGAACCTAGTTTAGAGTGGTCCCTTTCTTTGTTCAGCTGTGATAACTTAGACAATAGTGTTTATTCGAGCCGGTGTTGCGCACACGTGTCCTGGTTAGCTAAAGTCGGTTTTTGAGCCGCATGCCCGCTTAAAGACCTATATACCAGGGTTGGTTTTGTAAGCGTTCATATTGAGAACGAGTGTGTTTAGTACTGCACAACGTTTAACTTTCGGAAAGCCTTCTCTTTTGATTGTTTTAGGATCCGCGTTGTGGGGGGTTGCCGCGGCGCGAGAGAGCTTGTTGTCTTAGGCTCGTTATTTTTATTTATTTCTGTTTACTCCTGTTGTGAAGGGCACGACACGAAGATGGCTGTTTCAATTCGAAAGATTATTTGGAATCCCCGGGGGGGTTAGCTAGGTAGTCGTACCTACGACGTAACCCTTATTTTGTTTCGTTTTGTTTGTAGACTTGGATGTGTGTTTGTGCTGCGTTTTGTGTTTCATGTGAAGCTGAGGCTTCTTAAGAGATTGGTCCATTGTATGTTGGGTCTACGCCAAGGTAGATCTGTTTTTGTATTGGGATTTGAGGTCCTGTTTTACTGTTAAACCCATGTATATGCTGGGTGTTTTGATTTTATGCTGGTTTTGGTTTGTGTACATTTGTGATTGATTTTCATGCTAGCTGCATTCTAGCTAGGCTACTGTTCTTGTTCTGCTCCAAACTAGCTATCTTCTCTGTTCTATTGTTTCAATGCTAGCTTTCTTGTGCTAGCTGGTTCATCCACATTAGCCCATGTGTTAGTATTTCCTTATACCTTTGTGCACACGTGGTTAACTTCCTGTTTTGCTGCTTGTGTGAAAAAAAAAAAAGAGACTTCCTGTTCCTCTTTTCCATTTGAGGATCGACCATTTTGGCTTCTGATGACTGCCATTTTGGGAAGAAAAAAAATATATAATAGGATAAAAAAAAAAAAAAAGTATCTCTCAGCACAGCAGTAATTTGGTTGACTGAACGTGTTTAGATTTTTTTCTGTAACTTTTTATTACATTGTTTGTTCTCATATTTTCTTTTAAAATGGGAGCTACTTTTAGTACACGAAAGCATGTGTGTGAGAATAGTGAAGGGACAGATAGGGTTGATCTGCTAGGCAGATGTAAAATGTTTCAACCAACCCCCAATCCTGGCCCTATACAGGAGGCCCCCCTTCCTGTTACACCTATCCAAACAAGAGTTTTGTTGTTTCAGGCCATGTTCCTTGTTCCTGTTACGTCGCTTCCTGTTCAACCAACTGTAACCTCTACGCCTGCTACATCTCAGATAACACCCTTACCGTTAACTGGTACTATTTTTGGAACCCCCTTACCCCAAACAAGGATGTCTGAAATAACGGCCCCCCTAGGTTATTACTCTTCTGACACACCTCCCTCTGGTTCCTCTTCCATTGACCATAGGGTTACTTCCCCTGTGTCATACCCTCCTGCTGTGTCTCAACCTCCAGTTGCTGTTTTTGTGACCCCTGGTCACCCATTTGACACTTCAGATATTCTGCACCATCCCTTTGTTTCTGCTTCTAACTCACAAGTTGACCGTCCAGATTCTGCTGATTCTGTTGAACATCTGGTTAATGAGTTTGGTAAACTATGCTTGCCAATAATCCGTCTGCTAAGTGAACGATGTGAAGCTGAGATAAAAAGGGACTCTGTGAGACTACGAGCTGCACAGTGTAGGTATTTCAACAATATCGCTCGCACTAAGCAACTACCGATGGGGGACAGAAAAAAACAAGATGGAGGCTATAGAGATAATCAGAGATATTCACAACAAAACAGCAGGGTTTACAAATCTAATCAGCATTGTCATCACTGTGGCCGCAAAGGGCATTACCGGAGGGAATGTAGACAATACGCTAAATTTCAAAAGTCTTTTGTTAATACTCCACAGGGTGGTGGATTCTGACTAGATAAGATAGATATTTCAGTAGGGAAAGTCTAGGGAGAGAGAGAGTGTACGTGACACCGGGGGGGGGGGGGGAAGGATAAAGGTAAGAAAAAAAAAAAAAACATTCATATTTGCCAATATCTTAGTCTGATACATATTGTCTGACAACCCAATTTTGAGAATTTTGTTTTGTTTAAGATTTCATGTTTTACTGATTTCAGATGCACATTCATTGGTTTTGAGTTTTACAGAGAATTGACGTTCCTGGACTACCGGATAAATGCCAAACCGGTTGGAACCGCAAGTATTTTAATAATTTGAAATGACTGCCACTTAAAGTTGTGTTAGATGATGCTAAATTCACACTCAATTCACTGTATTGTCATGTTAACTTAATATGCTCAGATCTGTTTTGCAAACTAGTTTTCGGAGGTGTGACTCCAACGGAATTGATATCATCCAGCCCTTAGAGGTAAAACCGCCACATTACAATATCAAGCGCACAGCCTTTAACTAATTGGACATATTCTTGAAAAAAAAAAAGAAAAGACATCACTCCAATTTATCAAAACTGCGTTCTATGATTTATTTTGTTATGTTTATGTGCCTCCGGCGCATAATTTCTAAGACCTGGTGTTACCCACAAGAGTGGTGAGAAATTGAAATGTCTTTTATTTTGTCTGTCTTTCATTTTGTCTGTCTTTTATTTTGTCTGTCTTTCATTGTATGTAAACTGCCCATGCAGCTCTGTCTGTGCGTCTGACGGCCCACAGAGACAGCTGAATGGTAAAACAAATGTGTCACGTATTATTTCTGAAGTTTGTTTACAGAGTAGACACAGGCACTAGGGTTGGGCGATGTGTGCTGAAATATGACATCACGATGTGGCCATCCAAACATCGCGATGGACGATGATATCGTCATTTTATGGAAATAATAATAATAATAAAAAATAAAAAATAAATAAAAAGTAAAACATGTTTTATAGGCCTATTACGTATCCCGGGTAGGCTATTGTAGAATCAGGCTTCACATTAACTGGCTACATGACGCATTCACTTTATATGAAATAACATATTTAATTTACAGAGAAAATGCAAGTCTACAATAGCCTACCCGGGATACGTAATACGCCTATAAAACATGTTTTACTTTTTTTTCGAACAAATATGATATTGACGCCACCATGGCTATCTTGCACAAATCAGCACTGCTTGATCCAAGATACCGAGGGGAACACATGCAGCCACCCGAGCTGAACCACGTCAAGACCGAGCTGGTTGCAGAGATGGTAGCAACAACGACCCGTGCAGAGCGCCCAACAGTCAGTCCCACCACGCAGGAAGATCAGTCCAGCGCTGCTGCTCCTAAGAAGAGCAGAAGCTCGCTGGGCAGTCTTCTAGTGGAAAAAAACTAACCAGCTACGCGCATTGCTGCTGAAATCGCAGAGGTAGAGATCACAGCCTACTTGCTGGAAGAGACAATTGACGGAGATGACGATCCACTCAGATGATGGAAAGATAACCAAACGAGGTTTACTTTTATGGCTAGTATTGCGTGTAAATACCTCTCCATATGCGCAACCAGCACACCATCAGAGCGCGTGTTCAGCACCGCAGGTAGTGTTGTCACTCCTCTCCACTCCCTACTAAAGCCTGATAAAGTGAACATGCTGGTTTTCTTAGCCAGGAATCTAGAATAGAAAGAGTAGGCCTAAACCCTGGGGTAAGAGTATAGAGTCAGATTGTGGAGTTTTTGTTTGCCATTTTTTTATGCCATTTGTGGTATTTTTTTTAAAAATATGTAAATAACAATTATTTACAATTTCTTTATTATTATTTCTTTATTATTCAATGAAATATGCGGTTGATAAACACGGGCCCTATCAAATTTTGTGAGTTGTTTATTTTATGCATAATGGCCCAGAAGCCACACATTTAAATAAAGCCGAATTTACATTGTATTTTATTGTGGTCTTTTGATTAAAGTAGGCAAGTAAGTACGAAACGAAATTATTATTTAACCGGGTATCTACATTTCTACATGCATATTAACTTTGGTATCTACATTTCAGGTCCCGTTGGCGAGTCTAGGTTCTGATTGGCTCTTTCTAGGTTGTTATTCTGCCCAGAAATGAGCATTTAGCTTGCCTGCATGTACGTGTTATAATAGCAACGAAACAAAATATTTTCTGTTCTACAGTAGGCCTAGTGTGTCATTTATTGATAGTTGGTTCGCTTAGAACCTTGAACTGGACTCATTAATGAAAAGCGTTGTATGCCTCAATGTGGCGAAAAGGTAAGAATTAAATTGCAAAAAAATAGGCTAATGCTATATTATTGTTGTAACAGGTAATATTTATGTTGCATGTGGCTGATCATGGCAGGCTAAGTTTGATGAAATCGTTTATCAAGTCGAGTCCGAAGACCCTACTATTATAGGCCTAGTCATAGGCCTAGTTATAGGCCTAGTCTTGTATCATAAATGACTGAGGGAAGAAGTTGCAAATGTTTGCCTATGCCCTTCCACTACATTGTTTATGTGTCATAATTTTACAGATTAGAATTTATACAGCTAAACAAACGTTCACTCCGTGTCCGTGCGTAAAATGTTCCATGAGCGCACGGGCTGTTGAACTACATCAAATTGAGATGTTTGTTAAGCTATAGATACATTCTAATGTTACATTTTATGACACATAGGCCTAGAATTAGTAGATTACGACTCAAATTAGTTAATCTAATTATTTACAATGTTTAAAGAAGCAGAAATAACTCCGGTATAGGCGTCGACTCGCACCATATGCCTCTCGCTCAGTTTGCTGTCCAAATTCTTCACGAAGGACACAATAACTGTGGGAAACGTATTAAATGGTCTTCATTAATGTAGGCCTACACATATATAATACCCAACTGTTCCATTAACGTAGGCCTACACATATATAATACCCAACTGTTCCATTTTCACAGCTCAAGTGTTTAAAAAGCGCCGATGTGACGATGGTTCTCAACCATCGTATTTTTCTATCAACCATTGGCGATGGACGATGATATCGTCCATCGGCCCAACCCTAACAGGCACGGGACGAGAGATGGATGCTACTACAGGAATTGGATACACCAGGTGACTCTCCAATAACCAGGGTAACCGACTTCCCATTTAGATGGGCTGACACCTTGGTTCGTGGGACGCTGGTCAAACGCCTCACCCCCACGTTGCCCAACTGACTGTGGGTAAGAGATAGATATGATCTAGGCTAAATTTAAGAATAGTAACCAAGCGGTTGTCAGACCCAAGGAACCATCACGTCCTAAGCGTGCTCATAACTCTCTGTCCTCAAACGCAGAAATGTGGTTATTGAAATTGAGCTCAACTTATAACACCCCTAGTGTTCTTTTGAGAACGGTTTGGATAATTATATTTGTTCAGGCTTTGAGAACCGCGTATGCAGCTATTCATTTAATGTTATTTTGGTTTGAATAATGCATTTTTTCCATTTATTCACCCTGATTTAAGGGAATTTTTGCTTTTACCCTTAGAGCGTTGTTTTACATAATGTGTTGGCGCTCCCCTTTTTAAATGATTATTTTGAATAACAATTTCTTGTTAGAAACAAGGACTCATGGTTTCATGATACGAATATGTTGTTTTATTTTAGGAAATGGCCATAGAATTTCTAAGAACTAAATCTAATTGATGCGTGAGCAGGTTAATTACCATGGTCATGTAATAATGAAGAATGAACTGTTGACCGTACATTTCAAAGATGCACTGTTCTTAACTCTGCTTCCTCCTCCAGAAGGCAGAGAGACATGACTCAACATAGTGAACGAGATCAAATAAGCCACGCTCAAACCTCTCAGATATTCTCCTCTCTCACTCTGATTTTGAATGTTGATGAATGCTCATTTCATAGTTAGCATAACATATACTGCATCTTCAATGCTTTCATTATGTTTTCAAATTAGCACACTGACCAGATCATGTTTCAAAAAAGAGGGGTAGTGAAGGATGTTATCACGTTAACTGGTCGTTGCTAATGAAACAGACTAGTAGTAGTAGTGAAGAAGGTAATGAAAAAGTTGAATTGAAGGTAGATGAGGAAGTTGTATTGAAGGTGAGAACGTAGTTGAAGGAAATTAGAAAGTAGTTGAAAGAACAAGATGCAGAGCTGAAGAAGAAACTTAATGTGTAATATTTTAAGATGGTGGCAAAGGCCAAGCTCCTATTGAAACCTCTGATCCTGTGTCCATAGGTAGTATGGCTGCTAACTCTGCTGCTAAAAGCTGCGGTGCTCTCCTGTTTTGTCTATGCTGTCTCTCATCTGTGGATTCACAGGTCTCTGCCGACCTGAGAGAGCCGACCTGCATAATTTCCAACCAGGCCAGTGGGTTGTGAGCAGAGACCTGAAACCAGAGTGCCCGTTGGCTGGGCCCGTACCAGTTCCTGCTGCCAACCCAGGCGTAGCAGAGAGGACTTTGTGGGTACACGCCAGCCACTGCAGGCTGGTTCCAAACCAGGACGAGGCACCCGGCCCGAGGAGTCAACAACCAAGATGCAATATCCTGTGTCACCACCAGGGCGAAAGCTCACTCTCTGGTCTCCTCAGATGAGAAATCAGGCAAAGAATAACGCACTACTTTTCCTCATTGCTGTCAGGATGACAACTCTGACCACCACTCCAGCAAAACACAATCATGGGCCACCACACTGTGGCTTCCTCTGAGGAGGAGCTATTGAAAGAAGTGACCTTGCCTGTCACCTCCTTCCCAGGATCGTTATGGCAACATGGACAAGCGTTTGTCCTATTTGAATGTTGCACTCCACTTGACTGTTGGGTCTATACGGTAGACGAAGATGAATGGAAAATACTACATTCTACATATATAAGATTTGAAAGCAACAGAGATTTCCAGGTTATACTGTTGAAACTGTGACTGGAGTTTGGTTTAGAGTGGGTATAGAAGTATTGAAAATTCATAATTATAAAGTTGATCTTTGTAGAGCTGTTCCAGACTATTCTCAGGGTACTGTGTTTAACTGTGTTTAACTGCTATGCACCTAACTACATCAACCAAGTATTAAAATGAAGCCTAACAGAATTGCATCAACAGGGCTGAACTTGAAGAGCGAGTTAAACAATTTGAAGTGACCTCTTCAATATATCACAGCATGTATTAATATTTTCAGATACAACACATAGATTAGGACAAATGAATGTTTTAAGCATATTTATTAGATGTGAAATTAAGGTTCAGAGAGCCATTCCAATTGGCGTATTTTTGAGCTATAGGGAAATAGCGTATTCAACTTTAAATTGCAACAGTGTCATATGGATTATTATGGATCATATGGTTATCTTGCGCATGTAATGTCCAGGATTAAGAAGATTGATCACACTCAAATGCAGGGAATTGATCAGCAATCAAACTAGACACCATAGAGCTGTCTCGAATTTTCAATTTAGTTTCAGTATATTATTTCTCTCATGAACGCATGACACATGATCGCACAATACCAAGTAATTTCAGCCTTAGCTACAGAAGTAAATTATATGGAAAAGATTGTGCTACAAAATAGACTTCCCTTAGAGATAGTACTGGCTATATCTGCTGTTCGTTTAGTTCAGATCCAAATGCTACATTGAGTTCTATGAAGTAAACGATAAAGGTATTCAGATCTTAGATAATGTTCCTAAATGGAATGCTTTTGCAAGTCCTGGATATTCTCAAATATGTGTGTTTTCAGTTGTATGTATGTTCTTCATCGTTATTATTATTTTTTAATATTCTTAAGTGTATGTTTAAATGCTGTTCCAGATATGCCTATGCTGCCTTAATAATGATAGAAAAAGTTAAATTTACTATTAATTCAATTCAAGATCTTAATGATGTCTGTGCCATTGACATTGACTATTTGGAATATTTTGATACATAATCTGTTGGTTCTAATTTGAATTTAAGCGTTTCCTCTAAAATGAAGAAAGAGGTTTTTTCCCACTCAGTTATGAATATATGATGTCTTAGATTAATAATCATGTTATCTTTTTACCTTGCTTATGCCAAATTAAGGGGAGACACGGTAGGTGAAAACATCGTTTTTCAACGCCCTGGTCAAATTTGAGATTTTGTGCTAGTTTGCTTCCATAACATGTCTTCTTTCATACTAGTGGAAATAAAACATCAAAAATACGCATTTAGATGTTTATTTTACTTCATTTAGTCTGTTTGCGTCTGTAGATTCTTCCTAAAATCACCAAAAGTTAGCATCTTTTCGCAACGAACCAGAGCGCGGCCGTCTTTTGGATCCCCTGTTGTGATATATCGATAGATAGATCTCTCTCTCTAGCCTGATGTTATCGCAACCAAACCTGATAATTTCATTTGTATCAGCAACCAATCGTGGAAATACAAAGGCGGGTTTGATGCTAAACGTGAAATCTCATTGGCTGTTGTTGATTTCTGAGAACGTGATTGGTTCAGCGCGTCATGTGACACGTTTCCATTTCCTGATATCTAATCCAAACAATGCCGTCTGTAAAGCGTTCTAAACGTAATAAGTAACAATGACAACAGTGTTTGCCCGCAAGGTTGAACAGAAAACAAGAGAAACTAAATGGAAACGTTTACATTTATGAGATATAAAGTGCCTATTCGCGCTAGTTGTCATTAGCCGGTGCTAGCATGTCCAGTGAGCAGCAGGGAGATGGGGCTGGCGTTAGCATGTCCAGTGAGCAGCAGAGAGATGCGGCGCGTTTGAATGGGCTGATAACTGGGTTGATTTGTCCTAATTGTGCAGGGACTGGTCTTAAAATTAACATAGATCCTCAGAATAGTGGGTTCTGTAGTACTTTGCTCTTAGAGTGCAGTCTTTGTGAGAAATGGCTATCGCAAAAGTGTCAACAACTAGGAATGATGTTGCATTTGATGTCAATGTGAGGATGGTCCTCTTAGCGCACGAGTTAGGGTTGGGGTATGCAGCTCTCCAAAAGATTAGTAAAGTGTTAGGGATCCCAGGGCTTCATCTGAAAACGTATCAGAAACATGACAGAGAGGGTGACAGGTAGGCTATTGAAACGTGTTCCCTCTTTCTCTCTCTCTCTCTCTCTCTCTCTCTCTCTAGCCAATATCAGAAGCTTATAGCCTACATATGCACAGTAGTCTCCCTCTCTCTACCTGTGGCATTTCTACATGCATCCATAAACTGACCAAATAAACTGTTTTAATTTCAGTTGCTGAAATAGAGAGAGGTCTGGAGTCCTTGCACAGAAGCAGAGAGCAGATTAGGCAGGCATATGCAGATGTGGACCCAGAGGTAGGTAAGCTGACTGCCAATAAATGCAAAATGTTACAAAATTATTACAGTTATTGAGAATTATTACAATAATTCTCAATAACCAGCGTTCAGTGGACAACATGAAGGCGGCAATATGGGGTAGTCTGCTTCACTGATGACAACCCCATGCGCACCAGGAACATATTGTGGTTTTAGGACAGTTTTGGGGACTGCAGCTGAGTGGGTTCTACAAACTAGCTGCTTAGAATAGTTTTGTAGACTGCAGCTGAGTGGGTTCTACAAACCAGCTGCCTAGAACAGTTTTGTTGATAGCTAGTGTGGTGCCATCTGAGGAGTGACTCTGCAGACCTATGACGGCGTAGCCTGATGTCTCCTATGGTGTTGCTTTTGACGATGGATATATCACTTGTTTGTTTGGCAATCTATATTTAGCTTCTATTGGTGTTTACCCTGCATTGTTTACCACATCTTGTCCTGTGTATTTATGAATCAGCTTACTCTTCATGTTCATTCATTCATTCATGTTTTCTCCATGTAAAACGCTTAAAAAAACACAAAAAGCTAGATAATCTGTTTTCTCATGCATGTCCTCGTCAAATGTGTCTATCTTTGTCCATGATCTGTTTAACAAAATAATACAAGCTTTCTAAAAGGGAATGTTCTCTTCCCTACTAACATTGTCTCGTCTCTAGTCTCGTCTTACTAACATCCCACTCGTGGGCTGTACCTTGACGTGGTGAGTGGGCTTCCAACAAACAGGTCTTACTTCTCTATACAAAATGTCTACTCCTGGACTATTCTGAATCCACAACATGCTGTGTTATTCAGTTTTCTGTTTCTATGTGTTTTCAGATGTTGTGTAATGTTGTTACTAATGATGTGATTGGATATTGTGTTTGTCAATATTGGTTTACAATGCAAATGTATGGTTTTTTACAATACAAATTTTCAAAGCCCGTTTTCTCAAAATGAGTTATTTCTCATCTTAGGGACATCAAAACCACCACTTGAGTAGCACCTACATACACCTAACTTTCCAGTTTTGTTCCAATCCATATTCTGAGAGTTTGTCCAAGGGGGATTTTTTAAATTTCATTCATAGCCTGATTTATATAACAGTTTATCCCTAAAACATGGCGAAAATTGGTCTTTTTATGACTGTTGACAGTATTTTCTGATTTCTGAAGTGAAGAAAAGAGATATCAAAAATCCCCCTTGGACAAAGTTTGAATAGGGATATGTGAACAAAATGAAACAAGAATTTTGAATCTGGCTTGAACCAGTTAAAAAAAATGGATTCCTGAAATTATGCAAATTAGCGCATATTTAGAGCATATAATGCCTAATTTGCATATTTATCCATAAGATTTCAGAAAACTTGTAATACAAAAAAGATGCTCCTTAATGTACCTAACAAACTGGGGGAGTTTGATGGTGATACCTATTAAGGATTTTTTTTTTCCTATTCACCTGGGGTGTCTCCCCTTAAGGTGAGGAGTTTTGGTACGTGATTGCATATGGGAAGAAAATGATCTTAGTGTGTTAAATAACTTTGAGTTTGTTAATCTTTATTATGCTCCACCTATTGGAGAAATAGATTTCTTCCTTTCCATATGTGTAGAATAGGGTTTTTGCCAAAGATGTTGGATTATTTTTATGATAGGCCTATTTTATAATTTGATTTCACATTGTTGATTCTTTCATTTCTATTATAGTTGTGGATATTTAATCCACAAAGTGGGGAATTGTGAATGAATTTCAAGTCTCAACAAAGTGTTCTGTTTTCCCCCTTGACTGTTATTCTAAACTTTGTAGTTCGTCCTCATTGATCAGTCTGTTAGAACTACAAATCCCTCCCTGTGTGACATCACTTCCCTGTCTTCCCCCTGAAACTATGTCACTTCCTTTTTCACTGTATAACCTTACGACCGCGTCCTCCCGTGAACTCACTCTTGCCTGGATTCACTTCCTGTGCGAGGGTCCGACTCTGCAGAATCGTAACAAAGAATAAACTATTGCCTTTGTTTAAAACCAGCTTGATCGACCACTCAGCGTGTTCTTTGACAATCTAACTAAACCAAGGATAAAAATCCTTAACAGTTACAATGGTTGAAACATAAGTTGATAAATGAGTTTGAAGAGTTATTTCTTTGGGTTTTTCCTCTGAATTGACCAAGATGTTTTTTGCCCTTTTTACACTGGTAACTGTAGTAGTTTTACAGAATGCCACCAGTTTCAGTAATCTCATTGCTGTCCATATGAAGTTGATTCTTGCTCAGGCTAGTGACTAATACCAGTGTATATTTAGATACGGCCAAAGGTGATACCGTTGGATGAAAGGTCGGTCTAAGGGTCATAGAAGTCCAGAGAAGAATCTCTCGATTTACTTGGTCAGCAAAGAGCCGTCAACAAACAGCTGTAGAGTTGCTTAATCAGACATAGATATAAGTCAGTCCCCTAGTCTAATCTGGAGGTGGGATCAGGTTGATGCGGCATTATTCGTGGCCAGGCCACTGCGCCAGGCCACTGCGGCAGGAGACTGCGGCAATATGATTTATGGCACAAGACTTGTCGCTCATGATAGGGACAACCTAGAATGACCAATCACAAGTTGGAACTGATTACTGTCCAATGGGACATGCAGGCAGGCTGGCCACACCTACAGTAAACGATATATAAGTGGAGACAACTGATGTGAAGAGCAGCTTTATTACCTGTCAGCTTTATTAGCTTTATTAACTTGGTAGCTTTGTAGCTTTAAGCTGTTAGCTTTAGCTTAGCTTAGCAAGCTAGCATGTTAGCATGCTAGCTCCCACCTGTTGTCCACGCTTCTCTAAACTTCAACGTCATGCTACTGGTGTCACGGTATTGTACTCGTCTATTCCTGTTACGTAACTGTTTTGTAATAAGCTACGTGTCAAATCTATATTGGACCATGCGTTTTGATATGCTTATTCTTTGTTAAATAAACTACAGAAAGATTTCTCTTCTCCATATTCATTGATCAGTAATGTTTTAAACAAGGTTTCCCACATCATAACCATTCATCTTTTTACCTTGTTTCTGTCAAACTTTAAATCAAGATTTTTGGTGAATGGTTGTCCACTTTTAGACTAATAATCATGTCATCTTTTTACCTTGTTTCCTGTCATATTTCTGAAACAAGGGAGTTTTGGTGCGTGATTTGCACGTGGAAAGAAAATAATCTATTTTTTGTTAAATATTTCACAATAAAATTATTTTTTTATTTTTGCTCCACCTAATGGAGAGATTTCTTCCTTTCCACATGTATAGCATAGCTGAATGTTTACACTTTGTGTTTGGATTTTTATATATTATTTTTGTGTGCCTGGTCAGGCACAAATGGGGGATTGTTATAGAATTTACATCCAAACACGAAACGAAATTGCCGCCTTTTTCTCATGTCACATGTCTGTACTCTTGGCCACGCCTGCCATTTTCATATGACGTACAATGGATTAGCCAATCACATCCTGGAAGCGCAGTACCTGTGTTTTGCTTGAATAAAAGTCAGCCCAAGATCAGGAGGCTTCACTTCTCTGGATAAACCACTCTTGTTGCGTTGTCCAGAAAGTCCTTGCGCTCGTATGTTTTCTCAATAAACCAGACTTAACCTTTTGAGCGAATCTTGGTAAATCCTTTTTGACTAGATCAGTTAAAATCCATTACAAGACACGCCCACCAGGTTGCTGGAACAGCACAACATCGGACTTGGCAGAGTTTAATGAGAAGGGAGAGCAATGTGTTCAGCAGTGGCTGAATCACATCTAGCCAAGCTTTGTAACTGAGTGCTTGTGGACACGACAAGAAGAAGAAGATCTCTCTGTTATGTATCCCCTTCAAGATCCTCGAGCATCTTAACTACGCCTGCGTCAAACCAATCATCGACCGCAGGATCCACAGGAGCAGGCCGGGTTCCAACGTGGGAGATCAACCGTAGATCAAGTCACTCTGATCACTCAAGACATCGAGGACAGCTTTTCGGGTAAAAAGAAGGCTGGAGCTGTCTTTATAGACCTGACAGCTGCCTACGACACCGTATGGCACTGCGGCCTCACCTACAAGCTGCTCCGCCTGCTGCCGGACAGGCACATGATCAGCATGATCATGGAGCTTGTCCGAAACCGCAGCTTCACCCTCACCACCGGTAACGGACAGCAAAGCAGGCTGCGACGCCTTAAGAACGTCCCCCGAGGGATCTGTCCTGGCCGCCCTCCTTTATAACATCTACACCTATGTCCTGCCGATCACTGTCTCCAGGAAGTATGCCTACATAGACGAACTTGCGCTGGTGTAGGCCTCCTCCGCTTGAGACTGGCAGGCCGTGGAGACCTTGAGCCAGGACATGCAGACACTAGCAGCATACCTCCGGAAATGGAGATTGAAGCTCAGCGAGGCAAAAACGGTGTCAGTGGTCTTCCACCTTAACAACAAGGAAGCCAAACGTGAGCTCCGAGTGCATATCAATGGAACACTCCTGCGCCGAACCAACCTATCTCGGCGTGACTCTGGACAGGTCGCTCACACTCTGCCGACACCTTGAGTCACTGCAGATGAAGATAACAGCTTGTGGGGCATTGATGAGGCGACCGGTCCGATCAGGCTGGGGCGCCGGCGCAAAAACACTGCATACGGCAGCCCTAGACCTGGTGTACTCAACCAGTGTATATTGTGCACCGGTGTGGTGTCATAGCGCCCCCCCCCCCTCCCTCCCTCCCCCGCCTCATCGACCCGCCTATCAACGTAGCCTTGTGCATCGTGACAGGATGCCTGGGGGGGAGAAGAGAAACAACTTGACCCAAACGACAAAGAAAAAGAATGCCACTGGCCTTGTTATTGAGAACACTGGGGCGTGCTTTTTTGGGTACCGGTACAATGCAGGAAGTCTTCCACAGCTGTGGCACATTCTTCAGCCTCAGACGGAGGTTGAATAGGTGTTGGAACACTCTTGCCAGCTGTCCTGCACAATCTTTAATCACCCTGTGGGTAATGTACACTTATATAGGCTAATGTAATACAATTATACAAAAACAGCTGAAAAAATACAAAAAAATATACCTGCAAGCAGGAATGAGGGGGCCAAGCAGTTTAACTGCAAGCAGACAAGGAATCAGCTAAACTGACGTGGCAACATGAGACGTGTTTGACAAGGGTCAAGGATGGGCCCAAGATTTTCAAAAGTCAGACATATGGTTGAACAGGATTCGATCTCTGTATCTGCTGCTTGCAAGGCCAACGTGCTAACCACTGTGCTACGCCGGATGTTGCAAAGGTGAATTACCCTAGTCCACAAGGCATGTTAGCCTTCGCTAACCCCCTAACCCTATTAGCTGAATCCCAATCTGAGTCTGAGTCCTGAGTACTTAATTAATGTCAGCTGGAAGGGCCAGAGGGTGGAAGGGCCCTAAATTAAATGCTATTAAAGCATTTCTGATACAACCCAACTTCCTGTTTAGCGGCATTGTCGCCAAATGCAATTGGCTGTCACAAGCGAACGCATTGGAAAATCCAAAACTCATATTGAACCTTTGTAGACTAGGATTGGTCTACAAATTATGTGTAGGCCTACCACGTTTCATGCAGATTGGAGGAAAATCTGACATGCGGTTGAACAGGATTCGATCTCTGTATCTGCTGCTTGCAAGGCCAACGTGCTAACCACTGTGCTACGCCGGATGTTGCAAAGGTGAATTACCCTAGTCCACAAGGCATGTTAGCCTTCACTAACCCCCTAACCCTATGATCTGAATCCCACTCTGAGTCCTGAGTACTTAATTAATGTCAGCTGGAAGGGCCAGAGGGTGGAAGGGCCCTAAATTAAATGCTATTAAAGGCCCAGTCCCAATGTCCCCCCTAAACCCTCAAGCCCTGAGCCCTCACAGACTTATTGACGTCACCTGGTAAAGTGGTTGAGTGCGAGAGGCTGCAAGGGCTCGAATTGGTATAAAAAGGAATGGGACAGCACTTGTGACATCACATTACATTGACGTAACATATTTCTTACTATTGTGGGTGTGGGGCTTTTTATCAAATTATCAATTTTACATGTTTTTCTTGTAGGCCTTCATGTAAATTAATTTTGGGCTGAGTCAAATCCCCTTTACATTATCCGAACTCTGTGTTACCCTCAAAACATGTCTGTTCAACTTGTTGAAATCATTTCATTTTGTGGTGATATGCGAACTACATTACTGCCTGTGATTCTCTGTTTGTGATGAATCCAAAAGTATTTACTTAAGAATGATAATATATTATGTATACACATTCCTGCACCTCCCAACTCTTTCCATATTCATGTTGGAAATCTCAATTCAAAGAACACTGCACCGAAATGGGTGATTAATGTCATACTGCTTTTAACTGGGAAATTATATGATTTAGAGCAACAGAAATCGATGTAATTTATAACCATAGCCTACATATTTTTACACAAATCACATTATACAAACCCATGGGGTTAATAACCCATACTTAAAAGTAATGAAACCAAAATAGTTATAAGGCTACTTGTGCAGATAAGCAAGTCCAGCTGAAAACATGAAAACATATTTTGTTTTGTAAGGTGAACGTTAGGGTTGGTTGATCTGTCCGTGCTTGTTTATTGGCCGTTCTTCAGGTAACCCCGTGTTTCACGTCACAACGATATGAACTGTGGGTAATTCCCTTAGGCGAAGTCTCGAGGCCCAGTCCCAATGTCCACCCTTGCAGACTCGCAGACTTAAGGGCGCGCTCCCGCGAAGTCCGCGAGGGCTTAGGGGTGTCCCAATGTCAACTCGGCAAGTGCGCGAGGGCTCTCCGGCAGCCATTTTGAGCCCTTTATGGCCCCTTCCCGTAAGTCTGCATTTCTGCAGACTTAGCCCAAGGGAATTACCCACAGTTCATAGCGTCGTGACGTGAAATCGCTTAAAAACACAGGTTACCACAACAACGTAGGACAACAAACAAGATGGAAGAACTTGTAGGCAGAACCGCCGGAGAAACCAAATCAAAACAAACGACAAGAAAGACGTTCTCATGTAAGTAGGGACACATAGCTATAGTTGCTTGTCACATAATGGCATGATGATGAATCCCAAACATGCTGTAATCCGATCCGATCCAACAGCATCGCAATTTTCTTCACTAATAGGGAGCGATCAACAAACCCTCCAATTGATCCAGCTGCGGACTACACTCGAGCCCCTCTTCACTGGCCACAGAAATGCCTCTGCTCAAGGTTTCAAGTAAGTACAGCAAACCCCAGAAATGTTAGTTTGTGATTAGTCAGCCAGCCAATGGATGACTGTAAACACAACAGCTAGAGCTAACACATATGAACTGGCGTGTGTGTTCTGTGTGGCATATAAATTAGTACACCTACTGCTGCTGTGGTAAATGTCCTGCTCTGATATCAGTTTGCATTTCATCCCACACAACGAACCCCCAACATTACTTTGCCCAACAGTGTGATCATAAGAGATATGGGATTGGAGGGCATCCTGACTGCCATACAAGCAGCAAAGAAATGGGAGAACCTAAAGAAAAAGTATAGGGTGAAGCAATTATGTGTTATTCTCTGATGGATGGGCCACTGGATCACATGTAGGCTCCTTCACTATGTGGGTTTACTGTATATACTATCTTATGTCTTATTCTCTGATGGATGGGTCACTGGATCACATGTAGGCTCCTTCACTATGTGGGTTTACTGTATATACTATCTTATGTCTTATTCTCTGATGGATGGGCCACTGGGTCACATGTAGGCTCCTTCACTATGTGGGTTTACTGTCCACTAACGGTGGTGGGCCCCGGTCCCATGGATAATCAGTAAAGGTCCATCAAAAGGTGAATGTGTTCATTTGACCTTGTTTCTTTTACACGTCACACAGGATCTCATACTGCCAAGGACTGGGTCAGGGACGGAGAGTGGTCAGGTCACAGCTGGAAACTGGCCATTCTTCGCGGCCATGCATGAGGCTCTGGGGCAGAGGGACTCCATCAGGCCCCTAAACCTGATAGCCACCGCAGTCAACTCCTCATCGGACGCAGAGGAGCCTGATGATGAGGTGGACAGTACCTCTGCCCCAGGGCCTTCCAGCACCCCAGGGCCGTCCAGCACCCCAGGGCCGTCCAGCACCCCAAGGTCATCAACCACTCCAGGGTCATCCAGCACCCCACGTTCATCCACCACCCCACGTTCATCCACCACTCCAGGGTCATCCACCACCCCACGTTCATCCACCACCCCACGTTCATCCACCACTCCAGGGTCATCCACCACCCCACGTTCATCCACCACCCCACGTTCATCCACCACTCCAGGGTCATCCACCACCCCACGTTCATCCACCACCCCACGTTCATCCACCACTCCAGGGTCATCCACCACCCCACGGTCATCCACCACCCCACGTTCATCCACCACCCCACGTTCATCCACCACTCCAGGGTCATCCACCACCCCACGGTCATCCACCACTCCAGGGTCATCCACCACCCCACGGTCATCCACCACTCCAGGGTCATCCACCACCCCACAGTCATCCACCACTCCAGGGTCATCCACCACCTCCACCAGAACAAGGAAGAGGAAGAACGAGGTTCTGGAGTACCTGAAGGACTACACGGAAAGGCAGGAGACGAGGCAGAGGGAGCTGGATGAAAGGCAGAGGGAGCTGGATGACAGGGAGGAGCAGAGGGAAAAGAAAAAAGAGGAGCAGATGGACAGGCTCCTTGACATTTTTAGCCAGTTGGCCGAGAAGCACAACTAGGCACTGGATACATCTTTTATTTAATTGTTATCAACTGTTGGTGTTGGCCTGATTTATTAATTATTATTACTTATTTGAATTCTGTGTGCATGGATGATTGTGAGCCTGTGAGCTCCAGACAGCAACATTAAATATGATTTGCTCCTTATCTGTCTCAGTGCAGTGTTCTTTGAATTGAGATTCCCAGTATGAATATTAGAAATGTTTGCCCCGAGGGGGATTTGGGGGAGGGGGGGTGTTGGAATGTAATTGAGTAGTACAATACTTTTGGATCAATGACAAACAAGGACCACAGGCAGTAATGTAGTTATTGCAGAATCTGAAGATTTTTATTGCCATGTAGGCTATGCCTACTAGGAATTTGTTTTGGGTCACTTGGTGCACTGCAGTCACAGTATCAAGAAACAATACGACAATAAAACAATATGCAACTGTCAGTGCAATGCAAATCCCATTAGAATCATAAATGTATCTAACAACATATACAAAATGGTCCTAGTCAACTAGTAGGCCTGTAGCCAAGGTCCCAAGACTAGCCATTCTGGCCAGGACCTGAATATTCACAACATATACAGCAGCAACATATACAGCAACACATTCATAGCTTGATGACCACTAAATGAAATTATTTCAACAAGGTGAACAGAAATGGTTTAAGGACAAAACAGGGTTGTGGTAGCTGGTGAATGTAAACTGCAGGGGATGTCCCCAAAAAAGTCCCCTGGCATAATCACAAGGCCTCGAATGTCCAAACATAAATGAGCTCCTGGTTGAAACATGAGGCTTCAAATGTCCAAACATAAATGAGCTCCTGGTATAAACATGAGGCTTCAAATGTCCAAACATAAATGAGCTCCTGGTATAATCATGAGGCTTCAAATGTCCAAACATAAATGAGCTCCTGGTATAAACATGAGGCTTCAAATGTCCAAACATAAATGAGCTCCTGGTATAATCATGAGGCTTCAAATGTCCAAACATAAATGAGCTCCTGGTATAAACATGAGGCTTCAAATGTCGAAACATAAATGAGCTCCTGGTATAATCATGAGGCTTCAAATGTCCAAACTAAAATCAGCACCTGGCATAATCATGATGCCTCAACGGAGCCTGGAGGTGCTGGGGTGCGGAGATGTGGGCGCATAGCCTGTCCCTGATGTGGGCCCCACTCCTCTCCTGGATGTCCTGTAGGTCGATGGGATCAGGGGGACCAGGCTCATCAGGCTGGAGCTCTAGATCCTCCATGATGTCTCCGTGTGTGAGGCACACATTGTGGAGGACCGCACAGGCCAGGGCAACCTCCGAACAGAAGGTGACCCTGACCTCCAGTGCCTTGAACAATGTGGCCCGCCACCGTGCCTTCATGACCCCGAACGTCCTCTCAATGATGGAACGGGCCCTGCCATGCTTCCCATTGAAGCGCTCCTGCACCCTCCCTTGTAATGGGTGCCTGTAAGGGGTCACAAGTGCAATTGACTGCTCCAGACAGGGGTAGCCTCCATCTCCCAAGAGGAAATAACCAGGTGGAGGGTACAGGGAACTGGTGTACACAGGGCTGTTCCGCAGGACCGGTGTGTCGTGTACCGAACCTCCATAGCCAACAAAAACGTCCAGGAATCTCCCAGTGGAGTCACAGATGGCTTGGAGCTGAATGGAGTGGAACTGTTTGTAATTAAAATAATCTGCCTTGTTGTGTTTGGGTGGTTTTATCCGGATGTGACAGCCATCTATGGCCCCCACAGCCTTATTGAAGGCCTCATGCTGTGCCAGCTGTCCAAATCCCTGGCCAACTTCATCGAAGGTGTCTGGACTAGGGACGTGGATGACCTTAGACTTGCACCTACGTATCTCCTTGGCGATCCTATGCACAACCCTGAAGATGGTAGATTTCGGCACATCAAAGGCCCGTGCTGTCACCCGGTAAGACACCCCATGGGCCAGCCAGAACACGAACACAAGGACCTCCAAAGTATGTCCCCAGCCATGATCCCTCTCTTGCTGCAACAGGTGTAGTAGGCCATTGAAGGACTGCCTTGACAGTCTGAAGTCTGTCCTCATGTCCCGCTCCACATCCATATACAGCCTGAGGACTGGCACATGTGTGTTCAGCCTGGTGTATGGGGTGCGCTGGTAGGCCTAGATTTCCAAAGAAACACTACATTTAGGATTTCAGTTGTTACATTACACATGCGATCAGAGGGATGCAAGCATATATACATATATATATATATATATATATATATATATACACACACACACATATATACACACACATATACATATACACACACACATATACATATATATAAACTAGTGTGATATGTGTATATATATATATATATATGTATATATATGTACACATATCACACCTAGTTTATTCATCAAACATCTCTCTAGATTATTGCTTGATGATGCTGTTCTGCCTAAAAAAAGAGTATATTGATTTTCTGGCAATTACCTCTCTTCCACTCTGTAAGGCAAGTGCCTGCAATACAGGATCAGGTAGGGGTTGGTGCCTTGTGCGCCTTCGTCGTGAGGACAAAAGATAACAATTGTGCGAGACATCTTTAAACTCGGTCGTGGTCACGTGATCTGTCGCAAGTGCTGTCCCATTCCTATTTATGCAATTTCGAGCCCTTGCAGACTCTCACACTCAACCACTTCACCAGGTGACGTCAATAAGTCTGTGAGGGCTCAGGGCTTGAGGGTTTAGGGGGGACATTGGGATTGGGCCTGGGACTGGGCCAAAGCATCTCTGATACAACCCAACTTCCTGTTTAGCGGCATTGTCGCCAAATGCAATTGGCTGTCACAAGCGAACGCATTGGAAAATCCAAAACTCATATTGAACCTTTGTAGACTAGGATTGGTCTACAGATTATGTGTAGGCCTACCACGTTTCATGCAGATTGGAGGAAAATCTAACATGCGGTTGAACGAGACTCGAACTCTGTACCTGCTGCTTCCAAGGCCGACTCGCTATCCACTGTGCTACGCCTGATCTTGCAAAGGAGAATTGCTCTTGTCCACAAGGCATGTCAGCCGTTGCTTCCTCTCGATTGAGTGAGAGGGGGGGTGTCGTCATTTAAATTGGCACATGGCGAAAAGAATACATAGCAGAGCGTAACTATTTTCTTCTATAGAATCCCGACAATCACACAAACATTATGTCCTTCTGTCTTCAAAAGTGTAGGAGAGGTGACGAGTAAGAAACACAACATTGTGAAAATTGTCATTTTCTGCTTCAAGTTAGAGAGTGGCTCCATTGGTGTCAATGGAGGGGGGGAGTCATCATTCAAACTGGCACACGGCAAAAAATTATACATCGGAGAGCTTAGCTCTTTGGATTTTACAAATCCCAAGAGTCATGTGAACGTTTTTATGTATAATATGTGTATAAGCTGTGCAAATTGGAAGAGGGATGGCAGTTTAGAAAATGTGACATTTTTCCTAAGTGTGTTTCTCCCCACTCTAAAATCTGTGAAATTGTGCAGAACACCAAAAGTGTAACTTGCATTCTGCAATCAAGAAAATGAAAAATAATGAAACCATGGTATGTTTTGAACTCGGCTTGACGCAAGGAATCCAATGATCCCTGAATCATTAAAATCGAACAAACGGTTCAAATGTTACAAGCATAAACGTGACTCCAACTTTGACACGTTGGTGGCGCTAGAGTGCTCAACTTGTCAACATGTGACTTGGTTACAGAGGTCACGGGAGGGTCCCTAACCAGTCTGCTAAATGTGCTTTTGATACATTAAAGAATTTATGCGATATGCCCTTACTTCCTATTTGGAGGCTTTGTCGCCAAATTCAATTGGCTGTCACAAGCAAACGCATTGGAATATCAACAATTCAAATCAATCCTTTGTAGACATTGGTCTCCAGATTATGTGTATTAATTTTTTTGCAGATTGGTGAAAATCTGTAGGAGAAGTAGCATTTTAAGTGTTTTTCACTAAATCCAAAATGGCAGACAATCCAATATAGTATGCATGACGTAATAGGGTTCGTTTAACTCGGCTTGTGCCAAGGAATCATATGGAACCTTGATTTTGAAAATTGGACGTACAGGTCAAAAGTTGCGTGCATAAATGCATTGCCAACTTTGACATGTTGGTGGCGCTCGAGTGTTAGAGCTGAGGACATGGGACTTGGTGAGAGGGGTCATGGGACTGTCCCGAATCAGTGTGCCATATTTCATAACTTTCTACCATATGGTTCTATGGGCTGCCACAGACTCCAATGGCAGAAGAATATAATAAAGAAAGAAAGAAAAAAAAAAAGGATAATAATAAGAAAAGGTAGAAACATAATGGTGCAAGTACGGTTCAGAGAATTTCGAAAGTCAGACATATGGTGGAAGGGGATTCTATCTCTGTACCTGCTGCTTGCAAGGCCGACATGCTAACCACTGTGCTACACCAGATATTGCGAAGGTGAATCACCCTAGTCCACGAGGCATGTTAGCCTTCGCTAACCCCCTAACCATATTAGCTGAATCCCAGTCTGAGTCCTAAGCACTTAATTAATGTCAGCTGGCAGGGTTGCTTCCTCTCGGTTGAGTGAGAGGGGGGGGTGTCGTCGTTTAAATTGGCACACGGCAAAAAGTATACATAGCATAGCTCAACTATTTACTTCTTCAGAATCCAGACAATCATGCAAACATTTCCATGTTTAATATGTCATTCGGTCTTCAGAAGTGTAGGAGAGGTGACGAGTTAGAAAAATCAACACTGATTCTGTCATTTTCTAGAGTGTGTGGGTCCATTGTTTTCAATGGAGGGGGGGGAGTCATCATTCCAACTGTCACAGAGTGAAAAATATACATCGGAGAGCTTAGCTTTTTTGATTTTATGAATCCCAAGAGTCGTGTGAACGTTTTGTTGAACGTTGATATATAATATGTGTATGAGCTGTGAGAATTGGAAGAGGGATGGCAGTTTAGAAAATGTGTGACTTTTTCCAAAATGCGCCTTTCACCACTCTGAAAGTGGTGAAATTGTGCAGAAGACCAAAAGTGTTCCTTGCATTTTGCAATCAAACAAATTAAGTAATAATGAAACCATGGGGTGTTTTGAACTCGGCATGAGCCAGGGAATCCATTGCTACTATAATTTCGAAGATTGGACATACAGTTCAAAGGTTACTGGTATAAACGCAACTCCAACTTTGACACGCTGGTGGCGCTAGAGTGCACGAGATGTCAACATGAGGCTTGGTGACAGATGTCATGGGTGTATCCCGGATGACTGTGCCAAATGTGGTTTTGATAGATTAAAACATTAATGAGATATGATCCCAGTTCCTGTTTTGCAGCTTTTCTGCCAATTTTGATTGGCTGTCACGAGCAAACGCAATGGACAATCAAAAATCCCTGTACAACTTTTGTGGACATCTGTCTTTAGATTGTGCATTCTGCGTTTCGTGCAGATTGGTGAAAAAACCTAGGAGGAGATACATTTTAAGTGTTTTACACAAAGTACAAAATGACGGGAAATCCAATATGGCAGACAATGACGTCATGAGGTGTGTTGAACTCGGCTTGAACCAAGGATTCCAAAGGTACCTCGTTTTTCAAAATCAGACTTACAGGTCAAAAGTTGCATGAATAAAAGCATTGCCAACTTTGACACGTTGGTGGCGCTAGAGGGTTCAAGCTGTGGACATGACTCTTGGTGAGGACACTCAGGGGACTGTCCTGAATGTGTGTGCCAATTTTCATAACTTTCTACCACACGCTTCTATGGGCTGCCATAGACTATAATGGCAGAGGAATAATAAGAAAGAAAAAGAAAGAAAGAAAGAAATAAGAAAAGGTAGAAACTTAGTGGTGGCCTACGCAGCTTCGTTGCTTGGCCCCCAATAATAAGAAATGGTAGAAACATAATGGTGCAAGTACAAGGCTAGACTGACGTGGCGACGAGTCAAGGATGGTTCAGAGAATTTTGATAGTCAGACATGGTGGAACGGGATTCGATCTCTGTACCTGCTGCTTGCAAGGCCGACATGCTAACCACTGTGCTACGCCGGATGATGGCAGGGTAAATCACCCTAGTCAACAAGGCATGTTAGCCTTTGCCAACCCTATTAGCTGAATCCAAATCTGAGTCTGAGTCCTGAGCACTTAATTAATGTCAGCTGGAAGGGTCGCTTCCTCTCGGTTGAGTGAGAGGGGGGGGTGTCGTCGTTTAAATTGGCACACAGCGAAAAGTATACATAGCATAGCTCAACTATTTACTTCTTCAGAATCCAGACAATCATGCGAACATTTCCATGTATAATATGTCGTTCGGTCTTCAGAAGTGTAGGAGAGGTGACGAGTTAGAAAAATTAACACTGATTCTGTCATTTTCTAGAGTGTGGATCCATTGTTTTCAATGGAGGGGGGGAGTCGTCGTTCCAACTGTTTTATGAATCCCAAGAGTCGTGTGAACGTTTTGATATATAATATGTGTATGAGCTGTGAGAATTGGAAGAGGGATGGCAGTTTAGAAAATGTGTGACTTTTTCCAAAATGCGCCTTTCACCACTCTGAAAGTGGTGAAATTGTGCAGAAGACAAAAAGTGTTCCTTGCATTCTGAAATCAAACAAATGAAGTAATAATGAAACCATGGGGTGTTTTGAACTCAGCATGAGCCAGGGAATCCATTGCTACCATAATTTTGAAGATTGGACATACAGTTAAAAAGTTACTGGCATAAACGCAACTCCGACTTTGACACGCTGGTGGCGCTAGAGTGCATGAGATGTCAACATGAGGCTTGGTGACAGATGTCATGGGTGTGTACCGGATGAGTGTGCCAAATGTGGTTTTGATAGATTAAAACATTATTGAGATATGACCCCAGTTCCTGTTTTGCAGCTTTTCTGCCAATTTTGATTGGCTGTCACGAGCGAATGCAATGGACAATCAAAAATCCCTGTAATATTTTTGTGGACATCGGTCTATAGATTTTGCATACTGCGTTTCGTGCAGATAAAAAAACCTAGGAGGAGATACATTTTAAGTGTTTTACACAAAGTACAAAATGGCGGGAAATCCAATATGGCAGACAATGACGTCATGAGGTGCGTTGAACTCGGCTTGAACCAAGGATTCCAAAGGTACCTGGTTTTTCAAAATCAGACTTACAGGTCAAAAGTTGCATGAATTAAAGCATTGCCGACTTTGACACGTTGGTGGCGCTAGAGGGTTCAAGCTGTGGACATGACTCTTGGTGAGGCGACTCAGGGGACTGTCCTGAATGTGTGTGCCAATTTTCATAACTTTCTACCATACGCTTCTATGGGCTGCCATAGACTACAATGGCAGAGGAATAATAATAAGAAAAGATAGAAACTTAGTGGTGGCCTACGCAGCTTCGCTGCTTGGCCCCCAATTAGATTCATAATATACAGACAACTTACATCATTGAGGACATCTTTAGTTACCCCGAATAAGATATGCTCTTCTTCCACATTGAAGTTAGTGATTTTCTGTGCATTAAGTTATTAATAGTCAGAAGGTGGGGGATTTTTATCCTCCATGTGGATGGCTGTTCCATCTCCCCATCCCCCGAGGTTCACAACCTGGGGGTCATCCTGGATTCCACCCTCTCATATCAATCCCACATAAAATATGTTGTCCGATCTGCCTTCTTCCATCTTAAAAACATCTCCAGACTTCAGCCTTCACTCAATTATTCTGTTGCTGAGACCCTCACCCATGCATTCATCACTTCCCGCCTGGACTATTGTAACAGACTTCTGTTCGGGCTCCCAACAAAGCCCTGGACAGACTGCAGTATGTGCAGAACTCGGCTGCCAGGGTTCTCACCCGGACCAAACCTTGGCAGCATATCACCCCTACCCGGCAACACCTACACTGGCTTCCAGTCAAATTCCACATCATCTACAAGCTACTCCTCCTCGCCTATAAAGCTCACCACGACCTTGCCCCACAATACTGACCTCCTCCATCATTACACTCCCTCACGGATTCTGCGGTCCACCGATTTGGGTCTCCTCACCGTCCCTCACACCAGCAGGCGAACCTTCGGGGACAGAGCCTTTAGTGTAGCAGCCACTACCCTGTGGAACTCTCTCCCCATGGAGATTCGCCAGGTGCCAACACTGGACAGTTTCAAGTCTGCACTGAAAAGACACTTGTTCACCCAAGCCTTTGGCAGCTAAATTGGTTGTTCTTGTTGTTGTTGGTGTTTGTTCTTGTTTGTTCTTGTTCTTGTTTGTTCTTGTTGTTGTATCTTGTCTGTTTATTTGCTCAGATGTAAAGCAACCTTGGGTTTCATGAAATGCGCTATATAAATTAAAGTTATTATTAATATCAGTCCAGAAGACACTGCTATACAGTTAGGTCCATAAATATTTGGACATGGACATAATTTTCATCATTTTGGCCCTGTACACCACCACAATGGATTTGAAATGAAACAATCAAAAAGTAATATAAGTGCAGACTTACAGCTTTAATTTGAGGGCATCAAAATCAGGTGAACAGTGTAAGAATTACAAATAATTGTATACATGCCCCCCCCCCCCCCCCCCCACCAACATTTTAAGGGACCAACAGTATTTGGACAATAGGCTGCTCAGCTGTTCCATGGTCACGTGTGTTATTCCCTCATTATTTCATTTAAAAGGAGCAGTTAAAAGGTGTAGAGTTAATTTCAAGTGTGGTACTTGCATTTGGAATCTGTTGCTGTCAACTCTCAATATGAAATCCAAATAGCTGTCACTATCAGTGAAGCAAGCCACAATTAGGCTGAAAAATCAGAACAATCCCATCAGAGAGACAGCAAAAACATTAGGTGTGGCCAAACCAACTGCACTGAGCTCAGCAACACCAAAAGACCCAGAAGACAATGGAAAAAACTGTGGTGGATGACAGAATAATTATTTCCCTGTTGAAGAAAGTCCCTGTCACAACAGTTGGCCAGATCAAGAACACTCCCCAGGAGGTAGGCGTATCTGTGTCAAAGTCAACAATCAAGAGAAGACTTTGTCAGAGTAAATACAGAGGGTTCACCATAAGATGTAAACCATTGGTGAGTCTCAAAAACAGGAAGACCAGATTAGAGTTTGACAAAACACATTTATAAAAAAGCTTGTATATTTCTGGAAGGACATCCTATGGACAGATGAGACAAAAATAAACTTTGTACCAGAATGATGGGAAGAGAAGCATATGGAGAAGGGAATGAACTGCTCATGATCCAAAGCACCACCTCATCAGTGAAGCATGATGGTGGTAGTGTTATGGCGTGGGCATGTATGGCTACCAATGGAACTGGTTCCCTTCTATTTATTGATAAGGAGAATGCTGACAAAAGCAGCAGTATGAATTCTGAAGTGTTCCGGGCAATATTATCTGCTCATATTCAGCCAAATGCTTCAGAACTCATTGGACAGTGCTTCATAGTGCAGATAGACAATGACCCGAAAGCAACCAAAGAGTTTTTCAAGGCAAGGAAGTGGAATATTCTGCAATGGCCAAGTCAATCACCTGACCTGAATCCAATTGAGCATGCATTTCACTTGCTTAAGACAAAACTGAAGGGAAACTGCCCAAAGAACAAGCAGGAAGTGAAGACAGTTGCAGTAGAGGCCTGGTAGAGCATCACCGGGGACGAAACCTGGCGCCTGGTGATGTCTATGTGTTCCAGACTTCAGGCTGTCATTAACTGCAAAGGATTTGCAACCAAATGTAAAAAATTACAATTAGATTATGGTAGTTTGTCCAATTATTTTGGTCCCTTAAAACGAGGTGTACCACATGTAAAATGTGTTTTAATTCCTACACCATTCACCTGATTTGGATGTTAATAGCCTCAAATAAAAGGTGAAAGTCTGCTCTTAAAGCACATATTGAAGGTTTCATTTCAAAACCATTTTGGTGGTGTACAAAGACAAAATTATGAAAATTGTGCCAATGTCCAAATATTTATGGACCTAACTGTATATGTACAGTACAATCCCAGAAAATATGAATTAGGGTTGCATCCTTGTTCCTATAAAAACTTAACATCAATCTCAGACTTATATCCGGAAAAGCAAGTCTTAACAGGATAGCAGCAGTGTATTATCTTGACACTTCCTTAACCTTGTTAGCTAATAAGTATTTAAGTATTTACTTAACCTTGTTGGTTAATAATACAGATTTCTTAGTCAATAGCCATGACCATTTCCAGTGAATGACATTAAACATGAAAAATACAGCAGAGGGAGGAGTCAGACTTTCCCTGAGAATTACATTCCTCATGCACTGATTAGTAGCTTTGCCACTCAGGGACATTCAGCATCAATGAAAATGTTAACAGGGTCTTGGAAAAGTTATTTTATTTCATTTGGATAAGCCCCTTGAGATGTCACATCTCATTTTCGAGGGATGCCAACATACATTTCAAAAGTGTCAAAATACAATACAAGTGACAATACAACACAAAAAAGACAAGACAGCAACAACAACACACAATAACATCGATCGCTCAAGAAATATAGCAACCTCATGGCCAAAATGATCGATAGTAACCAAACTGACAAGTAATCGATATTTGGACATACTGTAACAGTTATGGTACACAAAAAGAAAATGTAAAAAAGAAAATGTAGAAAAGAAAATGTAGTGACAGCTTCAATAATAACATGAACAGTTTTTTTCAAAGTAAGAGGACAGGGCTTGCTTAAAGGAACTTAGGAATGAGAGGGATCTGATATCACTAAGGAAATAATCACAAGAATCTTTTCCTTTGGGCGGAGTTCATAACATTTTGACACCAGTTGGTTTTGCATAATAGTATAAGCTTTTGGACTGACAGGAAAATTATACAGATTAAGAAATTCTTCATAAGGGGCTCAATGGGTTGGGGTGCCATGTAAAGACTAGTCCTTACCGCAGCACCTTGGGTTCGAAGCCAGCCCACGCCCTTCGCTGCATGTCTCCCCCCCCCTCTCTCTCTCTCCCACATTTCCTGTCTATCCTTCCACTGTCCTACCCCATTCCCCAATAAAGCTGAGATGCCATAAACAAGTTCTATCATATTCATTTTAAAAAAGAAATAGAGAAAAAAAAATCTTCATAAGTAAGAAGATGGCCTGCCGAGTTCAACAATTGGCTAACTAAAAATGCCTCTGTCAAACCATCTATTGTTGAATAGTCTTATTGTTAATTCGCATGTCATTATTGTTCCAAATAAAATGTGTAGAAAGGTTGTGTTTATACATTAATCAATAGTTTAAAAGCGTTTGTTTGTGAAAAGTTGAAAGTTTCAGTGCAATCTTGGGAATATTTAATATTTGTTACACGATCGAGGTAGAATCATGGAGGAATAGATTAGAGAGACACATCGAGCTACGTCACGTGCGTAGTGTTGTCGCCCGTGCTAGGCAACGGTAACCAAGGAAAAGCGATGTCTACAAAGATGTCTTCCCTGTAGTCGAGCTTGTAAAGCTGATTAAGTTAGTCGTGACTTGGCGGACCATTTCCTCCAGCCCTTCCTTGGTCATGCAACTAAAACATCTGAAAACGCTTTTAACACCAATAGTAAGTCCAGTGGCTATTTTATTTGTGCTACCTACATAATTATTCTAGCTAGCTAACGTTAGCTGAAAAGATGGCACGAGAGCATCGGCACATCACAGCTAAGACGTTAGCACTAGCATAGGCTAGCTAACTTAGCTAACATGAACGGTAATTAGCTAGAACTAGATAACGCTACCCCGTGTGATATCTAACTGTATAGCCAGCTAACGTCAGTCACAAATAGATACGTGCATAGTAAGATTAACGATTTGTCAAACAAGCACCACAAAGCTAGCCAACTGCTTAGTTACTAGCTAGCACTATTACTATTAGAATACGTTAGCTAGACTAGCCTATTGAGTTAAAGTATGGTAAGGTTATAACTAGCTAGCCAACCTCGTTACTGTAGTCGGCGACCATCAGCTGCTTAACGTAATGTTAGTTAGCTAGCTTTAGCCCATCTGTGAGCTTCCTATTCTACACCTCACAGATGATGTTGAACTTTCTCTCAGGATGGAGCAGCCAAAGTGACATGCATGACATGGGCACCCAACAACAGCAAGTTTGCTGTATGCACTGTGGACAGAGTGGTGCTTCTGTACGATGAGCAGGGAGAGAGAAGGGACAAGTTCTCCACTAAGCCTGCAGACTCCAAGGTGAGTCGGCAAGAGAGATTACAGCACCTTTTCAACCAGGTAGCTACCTAGCTGATATTATCACCTTATGATTTATGTGTTTGCGTTTTCAGTATGGAAAGAAGAGCTATGTTGTCAAGGCTATGGCATTTTCACCTGACTCAACAAAGATTGCCATTGCCCAAACCGACAACATAATCTTTGTCTACAAAATTGGAGAGGAATGGTAAGTATCATTAATGTTGACAATTACAGTAGTGTAGTTTGGCAGCACATATGACGCTTTGCTTTCATCCTACTTATATTTTATTTGCCAAATAAGACAGCAATTTACCTTTACCGTTTGCATGGGTTTAGTCACCCTCTGCCTTCTCTGCTATGTATTGTGCTCTCTTATTTGCATGCATTTCCTTGTGTCTTTTTTGTTGTGTTGTTTTAGTTTTCTTTCTGTGGGGTGTGGGGGGGGGGGGGTGGTAATATTATATGCTCTGCATCTTTGTAGTTATGCTTTTATCATCTCTGTGAAGCACTTTGTGACCATGTCGGATAAAAGTGGTTTATAAATACATTTTACTTATTCACTCACTCACTCACTCACTCACTCACTCACTCACTCACTCACTCACTCACTCACTCACTCACACTCTCTCTCTCTCTCTCTCTCTCTCTCTCTCTCTCTCTCTCTCCCTCCCTCTCCCTCTCTCTCTCTCTCTCTCTCTCTCTGATTGTCCCTCCCTGCATACATGTACAAGTACATGGTACACTTCATGTAGATGAGCTGGTCAAGCAGAAAGACTGGTCCCATTGATGAACTCAGAACTAGCAAAGGCTGTTTTAGTTATGCTACACAAACACTATGGAACAAACTCCAAAACTCTTTCAAGTTGAACGCACTAGTGCCACTAGGACTGTTCAGAAGAGTAGACAGGGACTTCTGATGTCTGTAATTTCTTTAATTAATGGTCTATCAGCTGTCACACATTATGTAATTTCTATTTTTTAAATGGATTTTATGTTTTTATTTATAATTGTATTGTATGCAGGGCTCTCTTGTAAAATAGATATTTTTCTCAATGGGACTCCCTGCTTAAATAATTGCTGTGTCATTTCTGTGTCATTTCTCACACAGGGGTGAGAAGAAAGTAATCAGTAACAAATTTGTACAGACGGTAAGCGACTTATGTCTGTAAATGCAGTAATGAACACGTTTCTTGATATGTATACCACTGTGATTAAATCTCTGTTTGTTCACTGTGTTTCAGAGTGCTCCGACATGCCTGCTATGGCCAGCAGAGACTGCTATTGTTTTTGGGTTAGCAGAGGGAAAGGTCAGTATTTATACAGTGCTTGTCTTGTCTGAAGTAATCATACACATTAGTACATACAGTACACACACAGTATCAATTAAAAACAATACTTAAATACAGTTGCAATACAACAATACAGTTGAAAGTTCTCTCCTCATCCATCTCTCCCAGGTTCGCCTAGCTAATACCAAGACCAACAAGTCATCTACCGTCTATGGAACAGAGTCCTACGTTGTCTCTCTGACATCAAAGTATGGAGCTAGCCTCACTTCATTTCACTCTCACTACCTTTCTCTGGATTCTGTTGTCATGGTCATATTTGTGCTTAGATCCTATCCTCTGTAGTGTGTCTGTCAGGTAGGTTAGGGTGATCCTCTCTTGTGAGTCTGTCAGGTAGGTTAGGGTTATGGGTTATACTCTGTTGTGTGTCTGTCAGGGAAGGATTCTGTCTTTCATTCTTTCTATGATCATCTGTTCTTTCTCATTCTCCATGCTCACTCAGTGTCAGGGTTAGGGTTGTGGTAGGGTTGTATATGTATATATGTATTTGTATACAGTATGTCCGCTCCTCTATGCAGTGTGTCAGGGAAGGGCATCCTGTCCGGCCATGCTGATGGGACGCTTGTTCGCTACTTCTTTGACGACGAAGGTTCTGGAGAGTCGCAGGTACTCAAATATGTCCTACTGTATATAAATGTCCTACTGTATATATGATATAAATCTGTCCTACTGTTATATTATATATGATCTGCCCTGTATATTTGCACAGTAAAAACAAAGTTTTAGCCCTAGACTGTTGTTCATCTTCAACCAAGCAGCTGTGTATTTGAGATGTCTGTAATATGACTGGATTCAGTTCCTGACCCTCTTAGGCCAGAAAGCTAGAAATAGCTTTAGGGTGATTAGTCTACTGAGACCCGACTCTGTGTGCTACACAGGGCAAACTGTTGACCCACCCGTGCCCTCCGTACGCCCTGGCGTGGGGCGCTAACAGCATCATCGTGGGGGGCTGTGACAAGAAGATTGTTGCGTACGGACGGGAGGGCCACGTCCTGCAGACGTTTGACCACAGCCGCGACCACTCTGAGAAGGAGTTCACCGTGTCCGCCACCAGCCCCAGTGGCCAGTCCGTGGTCATGGGCAGCTACGACCGGTCTGTCTCCGTGTCCCTTCCTACCATACAGTACATCTGATTGAACCTCTGATTTCAAAGATTGAGTGTAATCTTTCAAAGATTTACAATTGATGCAATATAAACTGTAAATTGGCATTATTTGTTTCCATTATCCATCCATCTTCATCCGCTTCTCCGAGGTCGGGTCACAGAGGCAGCAGCTCCAGCAGGGGGCCCCAGACATCTAGAGATCCATATGTTTCCATTATTCCAATAATGGAATTACATAAATTCCAATTTATGTAATTGATGCCTTTCTCGGCTCAGTATGAAAGGTTAGGGCTAGGTAGGAAGGAATATTGTATGTGAATAATGTTTCCAGGCTGAGGGGGTTAGTGTTGTAAATGAATAATGTGTTTCCAGGCTGAGGGTGTTTAACTGGGGCCCTCGGAGAGGCTTATGGGATGAGGCCATGCCTAAGGAGATTCCCAACCTGTACACCATCACTGCTCTGGCCTGGAAGAAGGACGGCTCTCGTCTCTGTGCTGTGAGTAACCAAAACTAACGCACTACATCTGAGTCATAGTAACCAACACTAACTCATTACATCTGAGTCATAGTAACCAACACTAACTCATTACATCTGAGTCATGGTAACCAACACTAACTCATTACATCTGAGTCATAGTAACCAACACTAACTCATTACATCTGAGTCATAGTAACCAACACTAACTCACTACATCTGAGTCATAGTAACCAACACTAACGCACTACATCTGAGTCATAGTAACCAACACTAACGCACTACATCTGAGTCATAGTAACCAACACTCACTCACTACATCTGAGTCATAGTAACCAACACTAACTCACTACATCTGAGTCATAGTAACCAACACTAACTCACTACATCTGAGTCATAGTAACCAACACTAACTCACTACATCTGAGTCATAGTAATAAACACTAACTCACTACATCTGAGTCAAAATAACCAACACTAACTCACTACATCTGAGTCATAGTAACCAACAGTAACTCACATTATCAGAGTCATAGTAACCAATACTAACTCACTACGTCTGAGTCATAGTAACCAACACCGACTCACTATGTCTGAGTCATAGTAACCAACACTAACTCACTACATCTGAGTCATAGTAACCAACACTAACTCACTACATCTGAGTCATAGTAACCAACACTAACTCACTACATCTGAGTCATAGTAATAAACACTAACTCACTACATCTGAGTTAAAATAACCAACACTAACTCACTACATCTGAGTCATAGTAACCAACACTAACTCACTACATCTGGGTCATAGTAACCAACAGTAACTCACATTATCAGAGTCATAGTAACCAATACTAACTCACTACGTCTGAGTCATAGTAACCAACACTGATTCACTATGTCTGAGTCATAGTAACCAACACTGACTCACATTATCATAGTAACAAGCCCAAGTTTCTGAGTTGTGTTGACTGTTTCCTCAGCAGCAGTGTTGGTCTGGTTCTCTGTGTTCAGGGTACGCTGTGTGGAGGGGTGGAGGAATTCGACTGCTGCCTGCGCAGGAGTATTTACAAGAACAAGTTTGAGATGACCTATGTGGGCCTGAGTCAGGTACAGAACAAGTTTGAGATTACCTATGATCTATGTGGGCCTGAGTCAGGTACAGAACAAGTTTGAGGTGACCTACAGTCATCTGAACTTCAATATTTTGCCGCACTTTGTGGCGAGAGCAACAACAACAGTGGCAGCGGCGGTAAAATAATTATTACAGCCTGCAACCACAAGGGGCAGTAAAGCACTGCTACAGTGTAGTGGGCTACTAGGCTTCTCTGACAATCTGGCTTTAGTTGCTTATAGCCTAATGTAGGCTACGTTTCTCTGTTTGACCGGTCTGAATTGCAAACTGCTTTTTGGATTAGCTACAGCAGAGACAGTAGGCTACATAAAATTGGTTATTTGAGGGGCTATCATTTTACCAACTGATCGCACTTTATTCATTCTTTAGATTCAAACCCAGACCTCAGAAATCACACATTTTAAACCCCTATTATTTTCAACGATGCAGTCAGAATAACAACATTAAATATACAATCAATAAATAGCACTAAACCAGTGAAGACTTTAATTTCAACCCGTATTTACCAACCCATGATACATTTATTCGATTCAAGGCACCTTCAAAACCTGGCTGCCCAAGTAGCACAATCGTTAGTGCAGCAGACTTATAATACAGTGGTCACAGGTTGAACTCCCCGTCTTACTGTTGGAAGGATACAATTAGAATTCTATTAAATCGTTAAGAAGGAAAGACGTATTCTTTTATACTATTTGTATTATTATTTCATGAATTTTATTAAGTAACAACGTAACAAGAACGACGGTACAGTAGCCTATCCCTCAAGGTCTGTAGCTGTTCACTTCATAAAATAGTTGATGTCCTATCTATAGGACATCGTCTTAATACAGTAGCTATTCCTAAACTCATGGTTTTGTCCTAGACTATCCCAGATCTCATAGGATATTGAATCTTTGCTTAAGAAATCCAGACTATTCACCTCTATCTCAAATGGTCGGCCTGCATTTGAATTGATCGTTTCTCTATGCTACTGGGCTGGAATATTTGGGGCAGATTGCCAGATGGGCAATTTCTAGCGTTATGGATGTGACATCCGCACTCAAAATGACAACCAAAATGTCTCAGTAAAACTAAAGTTTTTAGAACATTTACATTTGTAATGCATATTCTCAGACCACACAATGGGGAGAACAGATGGTAAAAAAATAAAAATTCAAAAATATTTTTAAAGGATTAACATGGTGATTTTCACTTTTTTTGAGTTTGAACGTGCTATTTGCACAATAGGACATTGAAGAAACACAATAAAAACATTAAATATATCCGTTTTGTCGTTTTTGAGAAACTGGAAGCGTAACATTTTCAGTCCAATTTGACTCGGGGTAAAAAAACTCCGAATTCGTGACGTTTTTCCCATTCTTGGCGTCACCCTAAAGTTTGAAAAACCCTCCTCCACTCCCCTGCACCCGCCTCCAACAGAAACCTGTCTGCGCCGTTTCACCATCTATCGAACACGGTAAGGTAGTTCTGAACCTTTTCTCATCTTGAGAACAATTGAATAGTTGCAGTCTCAATGATGACCACCTCTTATTTTAATATAATTTGTACATTTTATAGGCCTAATTGTATTTGTGGTTGTCATACAAATTGGGAAGTTTTTACCATGATCGTGTCTGATTAGTAGCCAACCTAGCTAATGTTAGATAAACGAACCATAACGTTAGCTGTAATTGGCAACAGTTTTTAAAAAGCTGTCTGATCCAGCTAGCTATCTGTCTTTATCCAGCATGTTGATGTTAGCTAGCCTAATGTTTGGAATGTCAGCTAGCTGTGTTAATTATCCTAGCATGCTAACGTTAGCTCTCAATGCATTTGCTTTTGGTAACGTTAGCCCTCCAGTGCAATGGCAGAAACACAGCGCACCATACTGTACTCTTCCCTGGCATAAACACAGTGCACCATACTGTACTCTTCCCTGGCATAAACACAGTGCACCATACTGTACTCTTCCCTGGCATAAACACAGTGCACCATACTGTACTCTTCCCTGGCATAAACACAGTGCACCATACTGTACTCTTCCCTGGCATAAACACAGCGCACCATACTGTACTCTTCCCTGGCATCAAATCTACTTGCACCAGGTAGAAACTGTGCTGTAAGGTTTCCGAAGCGATATCCTACCATACTGTTGTGAGCGTGCTTTGTTGTATAGGCCAATACAATAGGCAAAGTTACGAAGTCAAAGGTGGATATAAGTCAGTTTGTCTCCACAAGAATCTCCCGATTATCTCTCGCTCAAACTTAATTCGATATAATTTAGACTTACTGATAAATAGCCTATTGTTGTAATTTATGCTGTTTTGCATATGCAAAATATCGATGCTATTACTAATCGCTTTTATAATTTGTCCCCTTTTCTTGTAGCCAGATCACTACATTTCCAATACTGGGACTCGGGAGGTCCAGGTCCCTTCAGGGCTCTGGAGGTGTGCAGGTCCTGGAGGACAGGTTGCAGCCAATGTCACCTAATGATATTATAAATGTTACAACACCGCCCTGTTTTATGAGAAAGTAGCCTATGTCTTAATTTAATGTCATGTTGTATGCGCAACAATTACCTCGTAAAATAAAGACGTAGTCCTACAGTACCCGTGCGGGTTTTTGTCATTTATTTATTCTCACATTTGAACTTGATCAAACACACCTGCTGTGTACTGAATCGTTTGTCCTAAGGTCTTGTATTGCAGCGTTGTGATGCGCATATAGAGGCTATTGTGCTAAAATTATGACTACATTTCAGGGTGGGTGGAGGTGAAGATATTAAGTCAAGTTATTATGTTCCTTTCATAATTTACAACTCTAAATAATTGTAATTCTGCAAAACATTCTGAAAGTTGTGTAAACCTTATCATCACTGTGGCATCTGCTCCACATAATGTTGATCATCCCAGCACCTCGATCCGACCCAACTTCAGGAAGCATTGCGCATTTTGGGATTAAACAGCTCCAGTAGATATATTCTATTAGAACCAGAGGGCATTACGATAACATTCAAAACGAGATCTATTGACTGCATGACCTGTTAGTCTCCAGACTCCGGAGTAGGCTATACCCCTTGACCGCTGCGCTCACGGAGTCGTGGTGCACGGCCCGCTATCTCTCCAAACGCATGCAGTCTCCCACATAATTCGGGGTAGGATAAGTAGGCTACATGTAGGCTACATCCTCTCCCCCTTTCTGTAAAGCGCACATTGTGTTGCCTTTGTATATGAAACAAGCTATAATGATTGAATTGATCTGACTAATAATCAGTTATTGCGGTGGTATTCCACTAAATTCCTTTATATCACCACAACTGACAGATGTTCCCAGAACAGTAACGTTTCAGTGTTCAACTGGCTTTGTTGGACACCTACTAAGATAAATAACGTTAGACTGGTGAACAATGCGGATTTTATGTCGGTTTCACAGCGCAAATGATCTGTCTTCTGGTAAGACCCACAGTTGCAATTATTTGACTAACTAGGTCTATATCTACTGTTCGTAGCTGGCTGAAAGCGAGTCTAATAGCCCAAGCCTCCAAGCTTGCGTGGCCGGCTGCAGGGTGCTTTTCCTCTGTCGTGGGGGAGACGTGTCGTCGTTATACTTTTATCGTACTTTTCCCAAATAGGCCTAATGCAAATTCGAGGATACGGCCTGTTACGTAGCGTGTATCTTTATAATGTTTGGGGGTTAATATAATATTAAGGACTTTGTAAATGCCCCTGGTTAGCAGCTAGAAAAATGGCTATTGATCTGGCTGTTGCGCGATCTAGCTCTTGTGTTGTTTAGCTCGGAGCGGTGGTAGCTATGGTAACGGGGCACACGCCTGTCAATCATAATGATTCCAGTTGGTCATTTGCTCAGAGAACTGTCAATCAGTTGTTATGAATCACGCCCAGTTTTGAGTGAGTGAACTTTTTGAGTGGCAGATTCAGACCTCTAAAAACATGTTTTAAAAGAATTTGTATGGATGAATTCTGAAATAGTTAAACACATGTGTTTTGTTGTTGCCTAAAGATACCTGGAAAGTGTTATATTGAACCACCATGTTAATCCTTTAAATTAAAAAAAAAATGACAAAAAGGCATGCGTTATGGATGTGACAAAAAAAAGTCGTTTTCTGGACACTATACTTTTTAAAAAAACTCTGTGAACTTTTAAGTCTAATGCAGAAATGTTGATATCCACATGATGAAGGAGTCTTGGCTGAACATGAAAATAGCAGGATTTAAAATATTTAATAATTTATTTAGAATTGTATGAGGAATAAACAGCGTTATGGATGTGACGTTATGCCGTTATGGATGTGACGCATCTGAAATGCACATAGAAACACTTTGGGAAATCAACAATCAAACTATCACAGCACTTTTATTGACACCTTAAGTGACTCTAAATGTCAGTTTTGACATGAAGAAAACCATTTTTAATGGCTCTGAAGATTTTCAAGATGGCCGCCAAAATAGTTTTTTTTAGGCTATTGAGGGGATCGTGTCTAAATGCATTTTTCTGCGTGGCGACGCACCAAAGATAGCAAATGTCCGGTTGTCACTCCCTCCCTCTCCGTCGGGTTGTTGACCTGCAGTTCTGTGTTGCTACCACAAGAGGCAGTGTTTTTTTGTGCATGGCTGTAAGCCAACACACATAGAATAGCGTTTGTCTGGTTATCCCTCCCTCCCTCCGGTCAATGTTGACCTGCATTTCTCTGTTGGCACCACAAGAGGCAGTAGTCCCAGCACACCAAAATAAAGAAGGACACCAAAATCAACCTGCCGATCTCCAATGCACAAGTAGAGCAGCTGTGAAAGCATAGGACTCCCATCCGGGAGACGGGGGTTCAAGGCCCTGGTGGGGATGACTTTATGGGACTATACCCCAAACATCCACACGTTCATCTTTTCACTCCAATCTTTTTATCTCTTACCTTTGTCCAGAAACAGAAGTTGAACCAATTGCAGCAAAATAGCTAACGTTACAGGAATCATCAGTGTAACTGCTTTAGCCACTAGCCGCTAGGGCTGTCGCGGTTACCGCAATATTGCACGACCGCGGTACTGTGAAACAAAACGCGCTACTCCTCAGACGACCGCATCAACCGCAGTAACTAACGATTTTTCATTTTGTTCTTATGTTTCATGAGGCTTTTCCCATTAGAGCTGTCAAATAAATATCAGGTATGGACTTACTTTTTTCTAGCCAACCCTAAACAAACACACCATTCCGACAGGCCGTGTCTTCAGCATTACAAGGAGTTCAGACAGATTTTCGAAATTTGTTAATCAATTTCCAAAGCATTTATTTCCATTTGGAAATCAATTTCCGAAGCATGTATTTACAATCAGGCCTAACACTTGTCAGTAGGCTGTGTAGATAAGTGACAAAATAAATGGGACACGCATATTGTTTTTTGCTTAATAGACGCAATTTCGCTTCCAATCCATGTTGAGGTATTTATGATTCTGTGCGTAATAATTCTGAACAGATTTAGGAATTACAGAACGTCTTTCAGAGGTCTGATTGTTAATTCCTTTTGTCAATTATGATTTTGATCACCAGTGAATCAAAGGTAAGCCTACTATTTGAAATGTAAGGGTTTTCGCATGCCTTCTGTAGCCTATGGCACCGGCAGGTAGGCCTACTACACTTTGCGAGTCCATTGCGAGAGGAAGGCTCTATGTAAGAAGATCTAGCACGTAGCGTAGTTCTGTCATCTAAACAACTCGGAATGAATGAGTTACTAATAAATAGCCAATTTAGAAAGAAAATGTCGGGTTTTAATCGGGCTCGGGCCCATAAATGTACACTTGGAGACATGCTAAAGTCACGCGCACCTCCGAGTGCATTCCCAAGAGTGCTTGAGCAGACACAGAACTCACACATTACCTGCAGGAGGAGCCCATCAACCCCAACGGGGATCCCCCTCGCCTGGTGGCGCGAAAACAAAGCTAGATTTCCCCTGCTCTCTAAAGTCGCACGCAAGTATATGTGCATTTGTGCAACCAGCACATCGTCAGAGAGAGTTTTTAGTGCTACCGGTAACATTGTTAACCCACTCCGATCCTCGCTGAAACCACACAAAGTAAATATGTTGGTGTTCCTTCAGTGTAACAAGGACATGAAAACCCCTCAGTATAGCCAGTGCCTTCTCATGTAGGCCTACACTCTACCATACAAGTTAAGTTGTGCTTTAGAGAAGTCTTTCATTGTATTATTGTTAGGCTATTGTTTAATTATAGGCTAAATGGTTCGGATTTTCCTATATTTTAGAGCCTACTTTAATTTACAGTTTGTCTTTTCTTTGGTAAACATTTCATAAAAGAAGCATATTTGTTTTATAGCCTATTTATTTAGCTTTATTATTAAATTTGTATTATGTGTATTGCCTGTTTGTGTTATAGGGCACCATTGCATTCCTGTAATAAAATTCCGATTGACTGATATTGCTACAGTATTTATTTAATGTAGCCGATGTTTTCGTTTGATAAACAAATAAGAGGTAGGCTACAGTACACACACTATAAAAATCTCATTTATAAAGCACAGGGGGGAAGCAAAAAAAATAGTGCAATAATACCGCATAAAAAACCACCCTTTGAAAGCCACCCTTTTGTATCGCTGGAGAAATTTCTTCACCGCGACAGCCCTACTGACCGCTACCATTAATGTTATGGAAGCTGCTGCTAGTTGTTGCGATTTCATGAGCTAATTGGCTATCCTGCTCTTATATTGCTGGATTAGCATTGGAAGCATTGGAACTGATGTGTCCAGGTGACAAGACCTATCTTAATTCATCAGACATTATTTCATGTCATTTCAATTCACAGCTATTTCAGTAGCGTGACTAGCTTCCGTTCCATTCGACCAGTCCTGAACAGAAACAAGCCAGCCACGCACATAAGCCAGGCTGGACCTAGCCTGGTTTAACAATGCAATGGACCTTATAACCGTAGCCATTAATCATAGCCTACATTTTGGTAAACGGGAGCTTCTCTAAATGCTTCATGGACATCGCGGTGGGAATTCTTAAATGTAATTTCTTCTAATAAATGCTTCATGATAGACAATGATCTCAAATTTGACATTCACTTGAAATAAATCATAACAATTTACTTAACTGATGTCGAGACTGCATGCCAGCCAGAATGTGTAATAAGCTATAACGGGACTGGCAATTTGGTTATTTGCGATTCTAACGGGAAAGCTGCGCTCAGCAATGTTGGGGTTTATAATGTCACGTCCATAACGGTCACATCCGTAACGCAGAAAATACACATTTAGAAAGAGATTAGAACAACTATATGATGCATATATGACATCAGTGAAAGTTAGCTTTGCACAGAAAGTTTGGGCAATATTGCATGTAAAATTTATTTTTTATAACGACTTTTGCTGAAAAACGTTACGGACGTGACATTGGCTGTCCTGTAAAAGCACGTCATCTTGACATGGCTCAACCGTTAAAGGGATGAACTTAATGAACCAATATTATACATATTGCATTACAAGCCCCTTATCTCCACATGAGAGGCTGTGGAACCCGTGTGAGTGAAAAAATAGGCCCTTATGCCCTTTTAACAACTCATACAATTAGGTTAACTGAAAATTGTATTTTTTAATTACTCTGATACCTGTTGTAATGGGTGGAAATATGTAATTTCTTAAATGATCTGATCAGATGAATTCAGTACACCAAAATATAGACCTTGATGATATATTTTAAAGTGATTTTGTTATGTATAGTATAACTTTATTTTTTCATGATGAGGTTGACATTTACATGGAATTGCCCAGATCAACAATTGATTTGATTAATTTATTTGCTGAGGGACAGCGCAAGTTAATGAAGAATCACTATATGATTTTAGCAATACAAACAGAGATTGTAAACTAGCCAGGTTGTAGCCAGAGGCTAATTTCCACCTGTAGTCCCATGGGAAGATGTTCCCTAAAGGAAGAGAAGAACAATACAAATTAAAGCTGCTTCGCAGCGATGAGGCGGGGCCAGGCAATTTCCGACAAGTTTAGGAGCAATAAGCGAGCGAATAGGAGGACAACAAGAAAGTTGACATTCCAATGTTAATTTTGTACATTCATATCGTATCGTAAAACATTTGTAAAACATTTTGATGCATTGTAAGCTCGATTTTGATAATTCAACAATCTGGTCAATGAGTTTGTGAATTACAGTCTGAACATCCAGTGGAGCAAGTTGTGTGGTGTTAATTGATTGAAAAATGTGGGATGAGATATGTTTATTAATTTTTACAGGTTTTGTCTGCTTTTCTTCATAATTGACCATTAACTTCAGCAGCTGTGTACTCAGTCAGTTGCCAATCAATCGATTTAGTCATTGTAATCCTCGGCGGGGGCTGGGTAGGGTTGCCAACAGCGATGTCTCCGGAGCTTGCGTTGGATTGTGGGTAATGTAGTTTTCTCTGTATGTAGTGTTGGTTTCAGAGGACAGAATTAAACATATTTTTAAAAATTCAATTTTTGAGATAAAATTCTGAAATAAATCACACTACATCTTGGATATGTGGCCAATGTTGTCACTTTTTATGAGGATGATCAGACATTGATTTGGCGAGAATTATTAGGAACTGTATACAGAACTGTTTACAGTAAAACCTTTTGATGTGCTGTGGGCTCAATTGTTCATATTTCAATAATCTGTGAGGATCGTTTGGTACGGACCGTCTGAAGATACAGTATATCAATTTTGGTGTCAATTGAACAAAAGATGTGGGAGGAGATAGGTTTGATAGGTTTTACAGTTTATGAAAAAATCAGAGTGATGGACTTCAAAATTCCTGCAAGGTCAGAGTGTATGAAAGTTTTGTCTCACTTGGTACTACATTCATGTGGTTGTTTTACAGTGATGGCACCTATGGCTGATTTGTTATGATTTTTTTAAGTTTTAAACTTTAGACTGTTGCTGTAGCGCCACCTTCAGCTTTATTGACCTACAATGCAGATTGAGGACTTTGGGTATAGTACTGGAGCTATGTGCAAATGTTGGTGATTTTTTGTCTACAGGAAGTTAGACTTCAGTGGAAGATGGAGAATAATAATAATAAGTAAAACATTTTGATGCATTGTAAGCTCAATTTTGATAATTCAATAATCTGGTCAATGAGTTTGTGAATGACAGTTTGAAGATCCGGTGTAGCAACTTTAGTGTTAATTGATTGAAAAATGTGGGTTACAGGTTTTGTTAGCTTTTTTTTCATAATTGAACATTAACTTCAGCAGCTGTGTACTCAGTCAGTTGCCAATCAATCGATTTAGTCATTGTAATCCTCGGCGGGGGTTGGGTAGGGTTGCCAACAGCGATGTCTCCGATTCGTGGAGCTTGCGTTGGATTGTGGGTAACGTAGTTTTCTCTGTATGAAGTGTTGGTTTCAGAGGACAGAATTAAACATATTTTAAAAAATTCAATTTTTGAGATAAAATTCTGAAAAAAATCATACTACATCTTGGATATGTGGCCAATGTTGTCACTTTTTATGAGGATGATCAGACATTGATTTGGCGAGAATTAATAGGAACTGTATACAAAACTGTTAACAGTGAAACTCTTTGATGTGCTGTGGGCTCAATTTTTTATATTTCAAAAATCTGTGAGGATCCTTTGGTAAGGACAGTCTGTAGATACAGTATATTCATTTTGGTGTCAATTGAACAAAAAATGTGGGAGGAGATATGTTTGATAGGTTTTACAGTTTATGAAGAAATCAGAGTGATGGACTTCAAAATTCCTGCAAGGTCAAAGTGTATGAAGGTTTTGTCTCACTTGGGACTACATTCACGTGGTGGTTTTACAGTGATAGCACCTATGGCTGATTTGTTATGATTTTTTTAAGTTTTAAACTTTAGACTGTTGCTGTAGCGCCACCTTCAGGTTTATTGACCTACAATGCAGGTTGAGGACTTTGGATATAGTACTGGAGCTATGTGCAAATTTTGGTGATTTTTTGTCCATGGGAAGTTAGACTTCAGTGGAAGATGGAGAATAATAATAATTATAATAATAATAATAATAATAATATAGGCAAATACAATAGGGTTCCGGCAGCTACGCTGCCTGGCCCCTAAAAACCTATAACGTTAAATTTAAAAGCATAACATACAACAAAAACATACATCAGGATTATAACAAGATAGCCACATATCAATTAACTATTCCAAAAGTTGCCTCCCTTCACTGAGAGGACGGAGTGACCGAAGGTTGTGCGCCTAAATGGCTACGCAGTCCCCCCTAGCTGAGGCTCTAGTACATCTGGTGGTGCTACTGCTGTTTGTTTGCTTTCTGATGTAGTTACCTAGTGGGGGCGGTGCTAGGTCATGTAGGACCTTAAATATGATGCACGCGTTTTTGAAATGTATTAGATGCTCTATGCTTAGACGTTTATGTTTGGCCATAATAGTACAGTGAAAATGAAGTGAAATGAAATGATAGAGGTTTTTTGTTGAAAACCTTCAGGGCTCGCTTGTACTTAAAATCGGTCTGCTGGAACTGTAGGTGTAATGGATTTTCAAGCGAGTAGCCAAGTAGAACGAGAGAAACAGCAGTAGCCTGGTTAGTTGCTGCAGTGGAGGGAGGTTGAGCGGAAAAATAGCTGGCCAGCATAATCAATCTGGCAAACCAGACCGGTAAAAATCGAATTTGAAATCGAATGGAGCGGTCGAAGACGTGGCTGGAACTCGCTAACGTTAGTAGCAACCCCCTCCCCCACAATCCATTAGCCCACTGGCTATAAAACACAACCATGCAGTTAATTTGAATTACCAGCTCGTGAGAGCCGCAACAAAAAGGGAGTCACGCCCAAATAATAATTAACACATATTTAATGGAATAATACAAAAAATCATACAACACAAAATAAGGTAGGATGTGGAATGTCATTAATGTCGGTGGTCTAGTTAGTGGATGGGTGAAATGGAGTGTGGATGTTGAGGGTGTAGGAAACTAATACAAAACCAACTCAAATAACCAAGGCGGGGGAGGTGCCACATTAACCCTGACGACCCCTCCCAACTCCACCTGCAGGATAAAAAACAAAGACAAGACAACACCAATACACAGACACCCCAGCAGATGGATTGTCAGGGTCGTCACCCCCCCCCCCCCCCCACAACCTGGATAGATGCCTTTTTTTCACACATTCATTGCAATAGCAGTACCAGTTGAAGTAGGCATATTTCATTAACTTAAGGCATAAAGTTAACAAAATAATTATCACAACAAACGAATCATCACACAAAATGGCTCAAAAAGCAGCTTATAAATTGCAATGCTGTGTGAAATGGCTCTCTATTGTAAAAAGGCCTAGGCCTGCTCTGAGACCAGATGGCCTCAAGTGCTTTCTAATAAAGTTATGAACAATTAGAAAAGGTTTATAAAATAAGTAAACATACATACATACATGCATACATACATACATACATACATACATACATACATACATACATACATACATACATACATACATACATACATACCTGTTGTATTAGGTGGAGAATTTGATTTTCCAACAGACTTCTTTTTAACAAAATAACCACACCTTTGTGTGATGTGTCTGAGTGTGTCTCAGTGATGCTGTGGTTCCCTCCCCAGGTGATTGTGAAGAACCTGTCCACAGGGACACGTGTGGTGCTGAAGTCCCACTATGGCTACGAGATCGACGAGGTGAAGATCATGGGCAAGGACCGATACCTGGTGGCCCACACCTCTGACACCTTGCTGCTGGGAGACTTGGTTTCCAACAAGCTCAGTGAGGTAACACCCTGCTACTGGGAGACCAGTGAGGTAACACCCTGCTACTGGGAGACCAGTGAGGTAACACCCTGCTACCGGGAGACAAGTGAGGTAACACCCTGTTGTTGGAGACCTGGTCTCCGACAAGCTCAGTGGGATAGTAGGGGACTTGTACTGCTGGCATCAAAACAACTCTAGACTAGATGATTGATTGACGCTCAAACTAAGTTAGACCTTAGATTGTCATCTTTTTTTAAATATATTATTATATATATATTTATATATTTATATAGCACATGTTCATACAAGCAAATGTAGCACACTGCTTTACAGAGTAAGAAAATATCATTCTTATAAAGAATACAGATAATAAATAATTTAAAAGAAATTGTAAAAAACAGTAAAAAAAAAGATTTAATAACACAAGTACAGCTACATGATAAAAGCAAGATTAAAAAAGTTATGTCTTAAAATCTCGCTTAAAAAAATTCCCACAGTTTCAGACATTCTTAGGTTTTCTGGCAGGGTATTCCAGGGGCTAGGGGTATACAAACTGAAGGCTGCCTCCCCATGTGACTTGGTCCTGGTTCTAAGAACCGTTAAAAGTTCAGTGCCAGAGGACCTCGGAGACGGAGACCTACTTGGTGTATATCTTAAAACAACCATATCCCTCTTGGAGGGAAGCGATTATAACAGTACTTCCTAAGGAGGCAAAGATAAGGAGTTATGTAGCTCTTTTCGACCAACATCACTCCTGAATGTTGATTATAAGTTGTATGCCTCTATTATTACATTACATATAATGAATCATATAAAACTGGGAAAAAATCAACTCACCCTTGTTAAGCCTTGACGAGAAGGCTTTTGATTGTGTGAACTGGTTGTGAGACCCACAGCAAGAATAAAAGTAAAATGTCGCATAACAGGTCGAATCACTCTAGAACGTGGCACACACCAAGGATTTCCATGCAGCCCTGCCTTTCCATGCTAGCCCAGGCAACAAGGGAGGACCCCAAAATAAAACGCATCCCTATAAGAGAAACAGAACACAAGATGGCATTATATTGCGATGTCCTCATTTATTTACAAAATCCGAATTTATGTCTCCCTACATTCATGAGATTTATCGAAACCTATGGTCAACATTCAGGATACACACTTAATGTGGGAAAGACACAGGTACTAACATAAGGCTATACCCCTTCGAATCATCGCCATGTACCGTCAAATCTTGGCCGAGAACCTTCTGTGTATTTATAAAATACAATGAAATGCACTGTGCCCGGCACTCTCAGACATCAAGACATTACTTAAGACATAAGACAGTAAGACATTACAACAATATGACAGGAGACGTTTACAAAATAAGACATTAAGACACTATAGACACTACGAAATACGACAATAAGAAATTAAGACATTACAAAGAGACATTAAAGTGCATAGAGCAAAAGTAGGAGCATCAGTGATTCATCAGCCTAACTGCCTGTGGAAAAAAACTGTTACTGAGACGGGTGGTACGTGACTTGATGCTCCGGTAACGTTTTTTGGATGGAAGGAGAGAGAACAGTGCATGGGCAGGGTGACTGGGGTCCCTAATGATGGTACAGGCTTTCCTCTTACAGCGAGTGGTGTAGATGTCATGGAGTTTAGGCAGATCGGTGCCAATGATCCTAGCTGCTGTCTTTACAACCCTCTGCAGTTTCCCACTGTCCTGGGAGGTCATGTTCCCATACCACACCGTGATGCAGAACGTGAGAATGCTCTCAATGGTGCACCGGTAGAAATTTGTGAGCGCTTTTGTACTTAAACCAAACTTCTTAAGACGCCTCAGGAAGTACAATCTCTGGTGTGCCTTCTTGAGGGTGCACTTGGTGTTCAGGGACCATGTGAGAGTGTCTGAGATGTGTGTACCGAGAAATCTAAAGCTGTCAACAACCCCCACAGATGCTCCATCGATGATAATTGGAGTGTGATCAGTTGTAGTCTTCCTAAAGTCAACAATGATTTCTTTAGTCTTACTGACATTTAGAGAGAGGTTGTTATCGTGGCACCACAGAGTGAGGTTCTCAACTTCCTTTATGTAGGCCCTCTCATCATTCTCGCTTACTAGGCCAATCAAAGTAGTGTCATCTGCAAATTTAATGATGCTGTTATTCTCGTACATAGCTACACAGTCGTGTGTAAACAGGCTGTACAGTAGAGGGCTGAGGCAGCATCCCTGCAGGGCCCCGGTCCTGAGCACTACGGTGGATGAGAGTGCCTTGCCTATCCTCACTGTCTGAGGCCTGCCCGTCAGAAAATCAAATAGCCAGTTACAGATGGAGCTGCCCAGACCAAGGCCTCTGAGTTTCAACACTAACTTGGATGGAACGATAGTATTAAAAGCAGAGCTATAATCAATAAACAGCATTCTGACATATGCATTCTTATTTTTGAGATGGACTAGAGCAGTGTGCAACGCAAGTGATATAGCGTCGTCTACAGATCTATTTGCACAGTAGGCAAACTGCAGTGGATCGAGGGTAGCAGGGATGTTACATTGGATATATGAGATAACCAATCTTTCCAAGCATTTCATAATCACAGATGTCAGAGTCGTCACAGTCGTTAAGACAAGAGACAGGTGTTTTCTTAGGTACAGGTACGATGATGGTTTCCTTGAAACAGCATGGAACCACACACAATGACAGGGACAGATTAAATATGTCAGTAAAAACCGGAGCTTGTTGGTCGTAGCATGTCTTAAGTACACGAGATGGAATGCCGTCTGGACCGGCTGCTTTACGACCGTTAACCCTCTTAAAAGTCTTACTCACGTCAGTCTCTGTTATCTGTAGGTCGACAACATCTGGTGGCCGCTGCGCAGCTGGTAGGCCTACAGGGTCCGGGTTGTGGGCTTCGAAGCGGGCGAAAAAGTTATTTAGTTCGTCCGGGAGAGACGCAGGCGAGTCGGTGATCATACCGGGTTTGGGCTTATAGCCCGTAATAGCCTGCACCCCCTTCCACATGCGCTGCAAGTCACGGCCGCTGTAGTCCTGCTCCAGTCTGTCTCTGTAGCGTCTCTTGGCAGCTTTTATAGCCCTCCGTAGTTCATACCTGGCTCTTTTGTAGTGTTCGCCATCTCCAGATTGAAAAGCAGTAGTACGTTCCTTCAGCCTCCGGCGAATATCGCTGTTGACCCAGGGCTTCTCATTAGGATATAGGCGAGTGGTCCGTACTGGTATACAGAGCTCCACCCAGAATCAAATGTAGTCAATGACTACTGTAGTGTACTCGTCCAAGCTCAAGGCCTACTCCCTAAAGATTGACCAATCTGTTAGGTCAAAGCAAGCCATGAGTTTGGGAATGTTTTCTGCAGTCCAGCATTGCACTGTCCTCACCGTGGGCTGCGCGCACCTCACTCTCTGCTTGTAGGCAGGGAGCAGGAGCACTGACAGGTGGTCAGATTTCCCAAAGTGGGGTCGCGGGATGGATCTGTAGGCTGCCTTGATTGTGGAGTAGCAGTGATCCAAAGTCTTATTTCCCCTGGTGTGGCACTTGAAATGTTGGTAATACTTTGGTAGCACAGATTTCATATTACAGTGGTTGAAGTCACCCGTCACGATAGAAACGGCGTCAGGGTGCAGATTCTGATTGCTGATGGCTCCGTGCAGTTCATCCATAGCCGCTGTAGCTTTAGCTTGTGGCGGTATGTAGACAACAGTTAGCAGTATACAGGGGAATTCTCTCGGGAGGTAGAATGGTCTACACCTCACTGTTACACCGGTGAACCTTCCCTCAGCTAGGGCACTGAAAATGGGTCGTGGATGGGTATTCCAGCATGACAGTGACCCAAAACACGTGGCCAAGGCAACAAAGGAGTGGCTCAAGAAGAAGCACATTAAGGTCCTGGATTGGCCTAGCCAGTCTCCAGACCTTAATCCCATAGAAAATCTGTGGAGGGAGCTGAAGCTTCGAGTTACCAAACCCTCCTGAGATGTGTGCAAACCTGGTGGCCAACTGCAAGAAATGTCTGACCTCTGATTGCCAACAAGGGTTTTGCCACCAAGTACTAAGTCATGTTTTGCGAAGCAGTCAAATACTTATTTCACTCATTAAAATGCAAATCTAAAATTTCATTTTTTTGATGCGTTTTTCTGGACTTAAAATAAACCTACCATTACAATTATAGACCGATCATTTCGTTGTCAGTGGGCAAACTTATAAAATCAGCATGGGATCAAATAATTATTTCCCTCACTGTACAGTACCTGAGGAATTGGAAGGAGGAGACAAATATTTGGTTAAGATATTTCTCGCAGCCAGTAAGAAAGCGATGTGTGATAGTTATTTTAGACTTGTCTAGTCCAAAGATTTACCAAGATACGTTCAAAAGGTTGAGTCTGGTTTATTGAATGAAATCATTACGAGCGCAAGGACTTCCTGACAAACGCAGCAAAGGTGGTTCAGTCAGAGAAGTGAAGTCAGTCACTTCTGGCTGTGGCTTATGTACAGTCCAAACAAAGGTACAGTGTTTCCAGGATGTGATTGGCTACTGCATTGTACATGAATGTGAAATGGCAGGCGTGGCCAAGAGCACAGACATGTGACAACAAAGAAAACAAAAGTCTGAATGAGGACGAGGAAGACCAAGGTGGGGCCCCTCCGACCTAAACAAAGAGATGAGGAAGAGCTATGCAGAGTGTGCTCACAATTACAAAAGAGGGAGAGCTGAGGTGTTTTACATGACTGAAACTGGGGTTTTGCAGGGGACTTGGGGGGAGGTGATAAATTACAAAGACAAAGGCTTAAGGTGGGTTTAAGGTGTTTGGATGTAAATTCCTGGACAATCCCTCATTTGTGCCTGAACAGGCACACAAAAATAAAATCCAAACACAGTGTAAACAGTCAGCTATGCTATACATGTGGAAAGGAAATAATCTCTCCACTAGGTGGAAACTTTAATTATTTCCTCTCAACGTGCAAAATCACACACCAAAACCCCTTGCTTCAGAAATTTGACAGGAAACAAGATAAAAAAATTGACATGATTATATACTATTTATAGTCTAAGAGTGGACAACCATTCACCAAAAAACAAACTTGATTTAACAAGGCAAAAAAAAGATAAAATGGTTACCAGTGTAAGAGGGGCAAAAAACCTCTTGGTCAATTTAGAGGAAAAACCCAAACTTATTTATCAACTCATGTTTCAACCATTGCAACTCTTGTAAACAAATATGATATTTTCCAGATTATTTTAAAGTTCATTCACTCTTGTGAATAATTGCATGTGATGTCCTATGGAACATAGATTCCATGTGTGCGTCGCTGAATGTTTAATGTAGGTTCCAGTGTGTGCGATCAGAGGTGCAGTCCGATTGCTCATCAGAGGAGAATGTCATCTGGGGAATGCAAGGCGTCTTCTCTTCTAGATCGCAACTTCGATGTCGCGTTGCTTGAAATCAGTTATGTTCAATGTTAGTGTGTGCAGGTGTGTGTGCGTGTGTGCATCTTGTGAGGAGGTGACCAGCAAGGTCATTTTTCCTCCGATTCCTCGTCAGAGGAGAGGACAGTGTGATGGCCCATGGTTATGGCCTCTGAGCCCTCTGGTTCAGCTGCATTCTGATCTCCTGGTGTTTGCGATCCCCTGGTGGACCGTCCTCTGCTGCTTGGACCCGTCGGCAATGGCTTGCATGGGTCCAACGAAGTCCTCTCAGATCGCTGTCTGCGTGATGAGTAGAAACTGGTACGGCCCGAGCCACCTCGGCGAGTTCCAGCTCCTTCGTCTGTGGTCGTGGACCAGGACCCAATCCCCAGGAGAGATGTGATGCAGGAACCCCTCCTTAGCCTCAGGAAATGGCGGTCCTCACTCTGTTGGAGACATCTGTTAACATCCTCCGCCACCCCTGTTTTGAAACATGATCTGGCCCGTGGGCTAGTTTGAAAGCATAATGAAAACATGAACGAGGTAGTACAGGTTTGTCATTAGGCCCTAGATACAGGTTAGTTTGGTGGTGGAAATGTGCACTTAGTCCTTCATTTCTTTTTCTCCGCAGGTGGAGCAGATGCTTGTAGGTCAGAAATGTAGGCTCTTGAACTGAACCCGGTCCATCCCTGTACTGCTCCACTTAGGGCCGGCCCGGGTCGTGCTGCTGGAGGGCTCACCTCGGCGCTCCCGCCTCCAGCACAGGCTGATGAAGTGCTCCGTCTGTGGATCCACAGATGAGAGAGACAAACAGAGACAAAACAGAAGAGCAAAAGAGAGTCCTCTGGTCTGGTCTCCCTGTTCCCTTCTTTGGTCAGGAACGGTTATTCAACAGTCTGTAGGAGATACTCAGAAACATGGTTAAGCGCAAGCTCCTGCTTTGGGGAAAAAATGTTGTTATTCTGTCAGGAAAACTTAAACAGGGTGACTGTTCAAGTGTCATTTAGAGCCAGTCTGCAGTAGCCTACAGTGACATCAGGGGCAGCGTTAGAATGACTTCAATACGCCCAGTCCCCAGTCATGATCAAGGCAATTGGGTTTGGCTCTAGCATTTCTCTCATGATTTTATGAAAATAAAATAACCATATTCTCGCCTCAACAAAACAACACCCCCTAAGGGTGAAAGCAAAAATTTCCTGAAGTCAGGATAAAAATAGAGATGAGGCAAAGAAAATGACACTAAAATGAATTGGCTTCATTTACAATTAACTAATCAAAAAAAAACTCCATCAAAGCTTCATTTGTATAGCTAAAATTTGTATATCTAAAACCTTCCCTCTTCTGCATTTGAGGACAGAGTATTTGGGCACTGCTCCTGTTTCATACTTATCTGTCGCTCACAGTGAGTTGGTGACATGGCGTTGGTCTGCATCTCACGAAACCCAGATCGCCCATCTGTAGGGAAACAGGCCAGTAATCTCCATCTCCACCTCCGGTCTGTGCCCGTCTCCTGGTTCGGCATTCGCCCATCACTCCCGGAACGACAGTTGTCTGTAAAAAACCACTCAGAAAAAAACACTCAGGCCCGATGAATGTGCCTTAAACTATAAACATGAGATATTTAACATACTCATTTAAAATATATATAAATTGGGTTATGAGATGCTGCATTCAGATTAAGATACTGGCAACCCTTATCTATTCCCCCCACTATTATGCACAACGCTTATGTCTTAAGCTACATATCAGAAAGAGAGACAAAACAAACAGTTAAAACAGACAAACAGCAGGTCCCAAGCAGTCCCCAGGAAGGCATGATCCAGGCTTCTCAAAGACCTGCCGCCCAGGGTCCATAGCACCTGAAAATTAAGACTCAAAACACAGACTGGGTTCAATAGCAGAGGAGAAGGCCTAATGCCAGCTCCTCAAAAAACACATTATCATTATATGAATGAAAATTCATACAGTAGAAATGCATAAAACGAACAGCTTATGGCCATTCATTGACTATTGAAACAAAACTCCTGAATCAAACACCTATTCAACCCTGTCAGACTTTTGAGTTCGCTCTACATCTATTTTATCCTGTTTATTTACCTTAAAAATTAAAACTCTCTATCTTGGCTAGTTTAAAATCACCCTTATGGGTTGTTCAAGGGAAGTCCAGCAGGTGGCGCTCGACTTCAAAATCGGAGGCTCTTCCTTCCGGACCTGTTCGGACAAATACCTCGTAGAAAGAAGGGGCGTGGCTAATGGCGCAACAAGTCGAGGGGGGAATCTAATTTTAAAACAGAGTTATTCTGCTGGGGAAATGGTGGAGAGACTGTTTGCTGAATCTCCTTATCTTTCCTTCCTGACCTTAAAAATAAATAAAAAAACTCTCTCGTTCTACTCTCCCAAATCTTAAAAACAGACCAGTCTAGAGAAGTAACAGGCTTTTCCCTTAACCCTCTAGCTGAGCCCGAATCTTAGAATTTAACACTAAAATGTCAGATGTGGATGTAAGAAATCGAAAATGCTTTAGCACATAACGAAATTCTGCCAACAAACGCTCGCAGAAATATGCTTCAGTGCAACAATGTCATCAGGCTAGACGTTTGCAGTAGAATTCTTTACATCCTCTAGCATATCTTAATAACTAGTGTTACAGGGACACCTAGTGGTGATCCCAAAATGTTGCATGTATGACCCGGATGTGGTCTTTGGTTGTGCGCGGGGAAATTTAAAGAAACAAATCCCAAATAATCACGACGCAGCCTAAAAACCCAAAACAGCAATGAAAGGAAACCTTAGAGTTAACTCACGGCGGTAAAGCACACATTAAGACACATTAAATTCGCTTAGTACTCACCCAGTCAGCGAAGTGCTTTGTTCTCTTCTGGCTCAATGGCGGAACACCGCGATAGCGGAGTTTTCCTTATCTCCTAGGCAACCAGCTAGCTAGCCTACTGGGAATCTAGCAGAATTTTAACAGTCTAAAAAGGGTACAAAACAATACTTTACCTGGATCCATGGCGCGCATAACAAACAATAATCAAGAGCCGAGGCTCAAACAGTGAACACATAAGACGAACAACCCCCCGTGCACATGCAAGAGAGAACGTAGCAGACACACGGGAACGCAAACAAAGAGCGACCAAACGACGACCAAAACCGACTAATATACGACTTAACACACAAACATGAAACAAAAAGCCCACGTTTACAACAACACTCTCGGCTGCACTAGCAATTTGGTCCAGGCTAAACCATGATGTCTAGATCCTACCAAATATGTACAGCCCCTCTGGTCAAAATCTCTACCAGAAAACGCGGATTGCAAAACTCTCAATTCCGCCCTGTAGCTACATCTCCATTGAGCAAAACTCTCTCAACGTGCTCGCGGTTAAAACTCTCCGCGACCGGCCAAAAGGAAACCTGTTCTGTGCCAAACTCTCACTTGAACAGCTGATACCCTCGTAACGAAACAAGGACGAAGTCAAAAGACAATACGATATAAAATCTATTGCTGTTCACATCTCCTTAGATAGTTACTTACTAAATACCCACGCTGGGGTTTTCCGTTTTCAAACAATCCAGACCAACAAGCTGAACCAAATCAAGGCAAATACAACTCAGAACCACAAGAGGGTTCGTTTAAACGTACCTGTGAGCCTCAGGAATCCAGTGTCAGAACTGAGGAAATAATCTCGGCTAGCGCTCTGGCGCAAGAGAGAAAATTGATTTTCCAAGCCCATATGGACCGACACGTCTGTCACCAGTTCATCCACTGGAATCCCGGCAACACGCAGGTAGTCCTCCCAGATCATCCGCGTCGCCAAACTGTGATAGTTATTTTAGACTTGTCTAGTCCAAAGATTTACCAAGATACGTTCAAAAGGTTGAGTCTGGTTTATTGAATGAAATCATTACGAGCGCAAGGACTTCCTGACAAACGCAGCAAAGGTGGTTCAGTCAGAGAAGTGAAGTCAGTCACTTCTGGCTGTGGCTTATGTACAGTCCAAACAAAGGTACAGTGTTTCCAGGATGTGATTGGCTACTGCATTGTACATGAATGTGAAATGGCAGGCGTGGCCAAGAGCACAGACATGTGACAACAAAGAAAACAAAAGTCTGAATGAGGACGAGGAAGACCAAGGTGGGGCCCCTCCGACCTAAACAAAGAGATGAGGAAGAGCTATGCAGAGTGTGCTCACAATTACAAAAGAGGGAGAGCTGAGGTGTTTTACATGACTGAAACTGGGGTTTTGCAGGGGACTTGGGGGGAGGTGATAAATTACAAAGACAAAGGCTTAAGGTGGGTTTAAGGTGTTTGGATGTAAATTCCTGGACAATCCCTCATTTGTGCCTGAACAGGCACACAAAAATAAAATCCAAACACAGTGTAAACAGTCAGCTATGCTATACATGTGGAAAGGAAATAATCTCTCCACTAGGTGGAAACTTTAATTATTTCCTCTCAACGTGCAAAATCACACACCAAAACCCCTTGCTTCAGAAATTTGACAGGAAACAAGATAAAAAAATTGACATGATTATATACTATTTATAGTCTAAGAGTGGACAACCATTCACCAAAAAACAAACTTGATTTAACAAGGCAAAAAAAAGATAAAATGGTTACCAGTGTAAGAGGGGCAAAAAACCTCTTGGTCAATTTAGAGGAAAAACCCAAACTTATTTATCAACTCATGTTTCAACCATTGCAACTCTTGTAAACAAATATGATATTTTCCAGATTATTTTAAAGTTCATTCACTCTTGTGAATAATTGCATGTGATGTCCTATGGAACATAGATTCCATGTGTGCGTCGCTGAATGTTTAATGTAGGTTCCAGTGTGTGCGATCAGAGGTGCAGTCCGATTGCTCATCAGAGGAGAATGTCATCTGGGGAATGCAAGGCGTCTTCTCTTCTAGATCGCAACTTCGATGTCGCGTTGCTTGAAATCAGTTATGTTCAATGTTAGTGTGTGCAGGTGTGTGTGCGTGTGTGCATCTTGTGAGGAGGTGACCAGCAAGGTCATTTTTCCTCCGATTCCTCGTCAGAGGAGAGGACAGTGTGATGGCCCATGGTTATGGCCTCTGAGCCCTCTGGTTCAGCTGCATTCTGATCTCCTGGTGTTTGCGATCCCCTGGTGGACCGTCCTCTGCTGCTTGGACCCGTCGGCAATGGCTTGCATGGGTCCAACGAAGTCCTCTCAGATCGCTGTCTGCGTGATGAGTAGAAACTGGTACGGCCCGAGCCACCTCGGCGAGTTCCAGCTCCTTCGTCTGTGGTCGTGGACCAGGACCCAATCCCCAGGAGAGATGTGATGCAGGAACCCCTCCTTAGCCTCAGGAAATGGCGGTCCTCACTCTGTTGGAGACATCTGTTAACATCCTCCGCCACCCCTGTTTTGAAACATGATCTGGCCCGTGGGCTAGTTTGAAAGCATAATGAAAACATGAACGAGGTAGTACAGGTTTGTCATTAGGCCCTAGATACAGGTTAGTTTGGTGGTGGAAATGTGCACTTAGTCCTTCATTTCTTTTTCTCCGCAGGTGGAGCAGATGCTTGTAGGTCAGAAATGTAGGCTCTTGAACTGAACCCGGTCCATCCCTGTACTGCTCCACTTAGGGCCGGCCCGGGTCGTGCTGCTGGAGGGCTCACCTCGGCGCTCCCGCCTCCAGCACAGGCTGATGAAGTGCTCCGTCTGTGGATCCACAGATGAGAGAGACAAACAGAGACAAAACAGAAGAGCAAAAGAGAGTCCTCTGGTCTGGTCTCCCTGTTCCCTTCTTTGGTCAGGAACGGTTATTCAACAGTCTGTAGGAGATACTCAGAAACATGGTTAAGCGCAAGCTCCTGCTTTGGGGAAAAAATGTTGTTATTCTGTCAGGAAAACTTAAACAGGGTGACTGTTCAAGTGTCATTTAGAGCCAGTCTGCAGTAGCCTACAGTGACATCAGGGGCAGCGTTAGAATGACTTCAATACGCCCAGTCCCCAGTCATGATCAAGGCAATTGGGTTTGGCTCTAGCATTTCTCTCATGATTTTATGAAAATAAAATAACCATATTCTCGCCTCAACAAAACAACACCCCCTAAGGGTGAAAGCAAAAATTTCCTGAAGTCAGGATAAAAATAGAGATGAGGCAAAGAAAATGACACTAAAATGAATTGGCTTCATTTACAATTAACTAATCAAAAAAAAACTCCATCAAAGCTTCATTTGTATAGCTAAAATTTGTATATCTAAAACCTTCCCTCTTCTGCATTTGAGGACAGAGTATTTGGGCACTGCTCCTGTTTCATACTTATCTGTCGCTCACAGTGAGTTGGTGACATGGCGTTGGTCTGCATCTCACGAAACCCAGATCGCCCATCTGTAGGGAAACAGGCCAGTAATCTCCATCTCCACCTCCGGTCTGTGCCCGTCTCCTGGTTCGGCATTCGCCCATCACTCCCGGAACGACAGTTGTCTGTAAAAAACCACTCAGAAAAAAACACTCAGGCCCGATGAATGTGCCTTAAACTATAAACATGAGATATTTAACATACTCATTTAAAATATATATAAATTGGGTTATGAGATGCTGCATTCAGATTAAGATACTGGCAACCCTTATCTATTCCCCCCACTATTATGCACAACGCTTATGTCTTAAGCTACATATCAGAAAGAGAGACAAAACAAACAGTTAAAACAGACAAACAGCAGGTCCCAAGCAGTCCCCAGGAAGGCATGATCCAGGCTTCTCAAAGACCTGCCGCCCAGGGTCCATAGCACCTGAAAATTAAGACTCAAAACACAGACTGGGTTCAATAGCAGAGGAGAAGGCCTAATGCCAGCTCCTCAAAAAACACATTATCATTATATGAATGAAAATTCATACAGTAGAAATGCATAAAACGAACAGCTTATGGCCATTCATTGACTATTGAAACAAAACTCCTGAATCAAACACCTATTCAACCCTGTCAGACTTTTGAGTTCGCTCTACATCTATTTTATCCTGTTTATTTACCTTAAAAATTAAAACTCTCTATCTTGGCTAGTTTAAAATCACCCTTATGGGTTGTTCAAGGGAAGTCCAGCAGGTGGCGCTCGACTTCAAAATCGGAGGCTCTTCCTTCCGGACCTGTTCGGACAAATACCTCGTAGAAAGAAGGGGCGTGGCTAATGGCGCAACAAGTCGAGGGGGGAATCTAATTTTAAAACAGAGTTATTCTGCTGGGGAAATGGTGGAGAGACTGTTTGCTGAATCTCCTTATCTTTCCTTCCTGACCTTAAAAATAAATAAAAAAACTCTCTCGTTCTACTCTCCCAAATCTTAAAAACAGACCAGTCTAGAGAAGTAACAGGCTTTTCCCTTAACCCTCTAGCTGAGCCCGAATCTTAGAATTTAACACTAAAATGTCAGATGTGGATGTAAGAAATCGAAAATGCTTTAGCACATAACGAAATTCTGCCAACAAACGCTCGCAGAAATATGCTTCAGTGCAACAATGTCATCAGGCTAGACGTTTGCAGTAGAATTCTTTACATCCTCTAGCATATCTTAATAACTAGTGTTACAGGGACACCTAGTGGTGATCCCAAAATGTTGCATGTATGACCCGGATGTGGTCTTTGGTTGTGCGCGGGGAAATTTAAAGAAACAAATCCCAAATAATCACGACGCAGCCTAAAAACCCAAAACAGCAATGAAAGGAAACCTTAGAGTTAACTCACGGCGGTAAAGCACACATTAAGACACATTAAATTCGCTTAGTACTCACCCAGTCAGCGAAGTGCTTTGTTCTCTTCTGGCTCAATGGCGGAACACCGCGATAGCGGAGTTTTCCTTATCTCCTAGGCAACCAGCTAGCTAGCCTACTGGGAATCTAGCAGAATTTTAACAGTCTAAAAAGGGTACAAAACAATACTTTACCTGGATCCATGGCGCGCATAACAAACAATAATCAAGAGCCGAGGCTCAAACAGTGAACACATAAGACGAACAACCCCCCGTGCACATGCAAGAGAGAACGTAGCAGACACACGGGAACGCAAACAAAGAGCGACCAAACGACGACCAAAACCGACTAATATACGACTTAACACACAAACATGAAACAAAAAGCCCACGTTTACAACAACACTCTCGGCTGCACTAGCAATTTGGTCCAGGCTAAACCATGATGTCTAGATCCTACCAAATATGTACAGCCCCTCTGGTCAAAATCTCTACCAGAAAACGCGGATTGCAAAACTCTCAATTCCGCCCTGTAGCTACATCTCCATTGAGCAAAACTCTCTCAACGTGCTCGCGGTTAAAACTCTCCGCGACCGGCCAAAAGGAAACCTGTTCTGTGCCAAACTCTCACTTGAACAGCTGATACCCTCGTAACGAAACAAGGACGAAGTCAAAAGACAATACGATATAAAATCTATTGCTGTTCACATCTCCTTAGATAGTTACTTACTAAATACCCACGCTGGGGTTTTCCGTTTTCAAACAATCCAGACCAACAAGCTGAACCAAATCAAGGCAAATACAACTCAGAACCACAAGAGGGTTCGTTTAAACGTACCTGTGAGCCTCAGGAATCCAGTGTCAGAACTGAGGAAATAATCTCGGCTAGCGCTCTGGCGCAAGAGAGAAAATTGATTTTCCAAGCCCATATGGACCGACACGTCTGTCACCAGTTCATCCACTGGAATCCCGGCAACACGCAGGTAGTCCTCCCAGATCATCCGCGTCGCCAAACTGTGATAGTTATTTTAGACTTGTCTAGTCCAAAGATTTACCAAGATACGTTCAAAAGGTTGAGTCTGGTTTATTGAATGAAATCATTACGAGCGCAAGGACTTCCTGACAAACGCAGCAAAGGTGGTTCAGTCAGAGAAGTGAAGTCAGTCACTTCTGGCTGTGGCTTATGTACAGTCCAAACAAAGGTACAGTGTTTCCAGGATGTGATTGGCTACTGCATTGTACATGAATGTGAAATGGCAGGCGTGGCCAAGAGCACAGACATGTGACAACAAAGAAAACAAAAGTCTGAATGAGGACGAGGAAGACCAAGGTGGGGCCCCTCCGACCTAAACAAAGAGATGAGGAAGAGCTATGCAGAGTGTGCTCACAATTACAAAAGAGGGAGAGCTGAGGTGTTTTACATGACTGAAACTGGGGTTTTGCAGGGGACTTGGGGGGAGGTGATAAATTACAAAGACAAAGGCTTAAGGTGGGTTTAAGGTGTTTGGATGTAAATTCCTGGACAGATGACATGTTGCTGGCTTCAACAAGATCCCCTAACCAAGAAAACTGGATAGACATTATAGGAGAAATATACACAATGGAAAAACTAACTTCCATTCTCCGGCTACAAAAGGACAGGGCTGCGTTTCCCTGAGCCACCGTAGCGCTATGTGCATCGTACGATACGTTGTAAACTCTCCCTCTAGGTGCCGCTGTTTCCCAGAGCCTTCTCAGGCTAAGGTCATGGATGTATTAATAGAACTAAGGCTAAGGTATGCCTTGGCTAAGGAGGCTCTGGGAAACAGTGTGTTCAAAGGTACATTGTAAATCGAGTTTACAATATACCTTCTGAAGATAGATGGTAACTAATATAAAGTCTGTGTGTGTGTGTGTCTGTGTGTGTGTGTGTGTATATGGTTGGTTGGTAGGTTGGTTGGTTGGTTGTGTGCATGTGTGTGTGTGCGTGTGCGAGCGCGTGTGGTTGGTTGGTTGTGTGTGTGTCGTCTCACACAGACTGTTCCTGTTTCTCTTTCAGGTGGTGTGGCAAGGCTCTGGGGGAAATGAGAAATTCTTCTTTGAAAATGAAATGGTAAACCTATAGTTTGCTTTTATTGCTTTAGTTTGCCTTCAGCGATAGATGATGCTCTTACATGTAATGTAGGTCTGAACCCCTGTGTGCTGTTAGCGGGTCTGTACCGGGGGGGGGAGTTACACCACGGGCCCTCCCTCTGGCCGCCATGCTCCCAAAATAATTTTACCCCCTGCGGCCACCATGGCTTTTGTGCCCCTGCTACCATCTAAATCTCGAGGTTGCTTTAAAAGCATCAGTGGTCTCCTGTTGTTTTCCGAAATGAATACAATTGAAGCTACATTGATATCAATAAAACGTTATATCAGTGGTATACAACTATAGCCTGCGGCTTTGATGCGATGTGAAACTGACACCAGCTGCAAGGACTGCTGCTGCATTGTGGTTCGTTGAGCGCAAGCAAGCAAACAAGCTCTGAATAGACTATATTGATAAGTTATGACACGGTTCAAAATTCCTTAGTTATCTAGCCATTGCCCAACTATTCTTCAAAATAATTTCCAGAGCAGAGAAAGTCTCTCTTTGTGCCGGGTGATGACTAACATGATGACTAGCTAACTAAACCCTCCTGTTATTTCACTGAATGGCCTTTGTGCCGTGGCATGTGGCCTTTGTGCCCTTAAAAAATTGAGTGACACCGAAGGCCAAATGGCCTTGCCCCTGAAATGACGAAATTCCTACCCGGGTCTGTACTTTATCATGTGCTATTCAGGGTTAGATTACCTGTTAGCAGGTCTCTACTTTATCATGCGCTGTTCAGGGTTCATTATGGTTATTTCAGGGTTAGTTGGGGGGCCTTTTACCTCCTGGTGCCCCCATCAATAATAAAACATAAATGTCATGATATAATGCGCGCACACATACACACACACACACACATACAAACACCAACAAATATTACATCGATGGATAGGTGTCGGTGATCTTGTGGTGTAACAATTCTTAATGGAGGTGTGTTGTGACAGGTGTGTATGATCTTCAACGCGGGGGAGCTGACTTTGGTGGAGTACGGCAGTAACGAGATCCTGGGCTCCGTCAGAACTGAGTTCATGAACCCACACCTCATCAGGTTACAGCAAATCACTAACACCTTAACAGCTGCAAACACGTCACCAACACCTTGTTAACCAACACGTCACTAACACCTTGTTATTAAACACATCAACACCTTGTTATCAAACACATCAAACATCAAATATGTTTTACTATGATTGTTTTGTGTTGATATTTTAATTTGCACCCCCAGTAAGACTTGTCTGTCGTCCTGTCTCACCTAATGGGGATCCATAATAAACAGTAAACAATCACCAACACCTTGTTATTAAACACATCACCACCAACACCTTGTTATCAAACACATCACCACCAACACCATGTTATCAAACACATCACTAACACCTGTTTATCAAACACATCACCAACACCTTGTTATCAAACACATCACCACCAACACCTTGTTATCAAACACATCACCACCAACACCTTGTTATCAAACACATCACCAACACCTTGTTATCAAACACATCACCACCAACACCTTGTTATCAAACACATCACCACCAACACCTTGTTATCAAACACATCACCAACACCTTGTTATCAAACACATCACCACCAACACCTTGTTATCAAACACATTACCAACACCTTGTTATTAAACACATCACCAACACCTTGATATCAAACACATCACCAACGCCTTATCAAACGCAATCAAACATCACCAACACCTTGTTATAGAACACAATCAAACACATCACCAACACCTTGTTATCAAACATCACCACCACCTTGTTATCAAGCACATCACCAACACCTTGTTATGAGCTGCAAACACATCAACAGCTTGTTATCAAGCACATCACCAACACCATGTTATAAGCTGCAAACACATCACCAACATCTTGTTATCAAGCACATCACCAACACCATGTTATAAGCTGCAAACACATCACCAACATCTTGTTATCAAGCACATCACCAACACCATGTTATCAAACACATCACCAACACCTTGTTATAAGATGCAAACACATCACCAACACCTTGTTATCAAGCACATCACCAACACCATGTTATCAAACACATCACCAACACCTTGTTATAAGCTGCAAACACATCACCAACACCTTGTTATAAGCTGCAAACACATCACCAACACCTTGTTATTAAACACATCACCAACACCTTGTTATTAAACACATCACCAACACCTTGTTATTAAACACATCATCAACACCTTGTTATTAAACACAACACCAACACCTTGTTATAAGCTGCAAACACATCACCAACACTTTAACCTGTGGGTAGCATTTTGTTTTCAGATAGATTACAGATGCTTTTTGAAATGAAATAGTGCTGTTTGAAATCAAACAGTTTTTGATATTACAAGTTTTGAACACTGTAATCTTAGATAATGTCATAATCCACTAGATGGTAGTGTTGAGCTTCAATTGAAGAAGACGTGCAACCTTTTGAATTATTCTCTAGTGAGGGGTTGAATTAACTACACCTACAACTATCAAGACATTTTCCTGAGGACAAAGCTAGTCAACATATAAAACACAAACCCAACTTAGGCTGCCAAGGCTGTCAGAGTGGAGATGCTATATTCTTCTAAAGTTTGCTATGTTGTGTTTGAATAAAATAACACTGTCCTTGTTTGTGCTCACACCTGTGTGTGTGTGTGTGTGTGTGTATGTGTATGTGTGTGTATCTGTGTGTGTTTGCAGTGTGCGTCTGAGTGAGCGTAGACAGAGCGGAGTGGAGGACAACAAGAAGCTAGCCTACCTTATCGACATCAAGACCATCGCCATTGGTGAGTGTATGGCTCGGTGGGCTAGATTATCTCCCCCACACATTCTATTTCTCTCTCCCCTCTTCTCTCCCTATATCTCTCACACTCATTCTACCTGTCTCTCTCCCTCCCTCTGTCTCTCGTCCCTCTCTGTCTCCCCTCCCTCAGTGGACCTGGCTGGGGGTTACAGCCTGGGCACCATCAGCCACGACTTCAAGATGGACTGGCTGGAGCTCAACGAGACCGGCCGCAAGCTGCTCTTCAGGGACAAGAAGCTGCGGGTGAGACCCAGGGAGGGAGGGAGACAGAGGGGTGGGACCGAGAGAGAACTTCTCTTCAGAGACAAGATTGAGGGAGGTGGGCAGGGAGGTACAGTTGGAGGGAGGGAGAGCTGGAGGTAGAGATGGAGGGAGGGAGAGATGGAGGTAGGCAGGGAGGTAGAGATGTATGGAGGGAGAGGTAGAGGCAGAATTTTTTTATGTTTTCACTATGAGTCTGGACTTTCAGCCGCCCAGAGCAATGTGAGTGGGCGGGAGTACTTGACGAACTCCTTCAGCCAATCAGCGTGACAAAACATAGATCAAACTTTTGCCAAATCCAGTTGGAAGAACAGCGAAAACGTATTTTCCGCTGAGAAACTCTGCTAGTGCATACTCTTGTTCTTCTTTAATTGTTGTTATTAGGGGTCAAGCACCGAAGGTGCGTAGAACCCTCTTGTAATTGTTGGTATTCTTATTATTTTCCTTGACGTCCTTGAATAACTCTTGAAGTCCTCAACCAAAAATGCTGTAACTTGGCATGTCGCAACTACAAACCATGAGTAACTACAACACAAACACTCACCATGATTCACCCATAGGTGGCGCTAATAAGCAATTTAGCGTACAATGCTGCCATGTCCGCCCCGATTGACGAAAATGTATGAAACTTGGTAGACATATGTCATTCCTCATGAGGAACAACTTTGCCATTTGGACCCATGATCTCCGCATGATGGATTTGGCTGCAGGTTGAAAATTTGACAAAGCCTAAAAAAAGTTATATTAACCGTAAGTCAAATCGGTCTGAAATTGAATATGTATGTTTAGGGTGCATGTCTCCCTATAAGGTGTTCATGGCTAAGAGATCCAATCCAAGATGGCAGAGAAATTGGCATTTAAAAATAAATAAAAAAGGCAAAAAATTGGGCTGCAAAGTTCAAGTGTTTATCATTTTATACAACAATAATCTATGGAAATGAAACTCACTGTACACGAATATGGCCCCACCATGTTGCACCAAATCGAAGCATTTGCAGATTCGCCCATGGGTGGCGCTATAATTAGCAATTTAGCATATAATACCTGCCATTTCCACCCCATTGGATGAAAATGTATGAAAGTTGGTACACTTATGTTATTCCTCATGTAGACAAACTTGCCATTTTCCATAGTCTCTGTCATGATGGATTTGGCTGCAGGTTGAAAATTTGGCAAAACCTACAAAAAGTCAGATCGGTCTGAAATTTCACATGTACAGTATGTTTAGGGTGCATGTCTTCCTATAGGGTGTTAACGGCTAAGAAATCCAATCCAAGATGGCAGAGAAACTGGCATTCAAAAATTATATATATTTTTTAATTGGGCCACAAAATTCAAGTGCTTATAATTTTGTACAACAATAATCTATGGAGATTAAACTCACTGGATACGAAGAAGGCACTACCATGTTGCACCACGTCGAAGCATTTGCGTGACTCAAGCATTTACATGGTCAGTAGCCTACACGCGCTGGTGGTGGGGGTGCAGGCGGGACGGGAGTACATTAATGTATGCTCTATGTGCAAAGCCATGCCCATCATGCTTTCATTGTGTTTTAATTGATGTTATAACTCAAATGTGCTGGAATAGTATAGCCTGTTGCTGGGTGTGCTTGTTGCAGTGTGGTCGTTGCAGCGTGGTCGCTTGAAGCTTACCCCATATAGCCGCTTGCTGAGTTTATTTCTGCAATAACTTCACTTATGGCACACTTATGGCACATATTCTTCTAACGTTAACGTTACGACTTGTTGGTTCGGGAGCTGCCATTACTGTTCTACTACTAGAGTATTCCTGTATTTCGCGTCATCATCTACGGGAACCAATCAGGGACTGGTGACGGAACAGCAGTTAAAATGCAGTCTCCTGATTGGTGCCCCATTCTCTGGGAAAACCTAAATCGCTCTGAGCGGGTGAAAGTCCAGATTCATAGTGAAAATGTTCAAACCTTTTCGCAATGAGTCTGGTTGACCGGACAAGGAATGATGCCTACTGGCATATGAGATTCTTGGAGAACCTACTGTATGTGCACCTTTTTTCATAATCTAACTTCCCTCTCTTTTTTCCCCTCCGCCCCCCCAGCTGCACCTGTACGACGTGGCCAGCGGTGTGAGGACCACTCTGCTCAGCTTCTGCTCATACGTCCAGTGGGTCCCAGGCAGCGACGTGGTGGTGGCCCAGAACAGGAGCAGCCTGTGTGTCTGGTACAACATCGACAGCCCTGAGAGAGTCACCATGATCCCTCTTCGGGTGAGTGTGTGTGTGTGTGTGTGTGAGTGTGTGTGTGTGTGTGTGTGTGTGTGTGTGTGTGTGTGTGTGTGTGTGTGTGTGTGTGTGTGTGTGGGTGTGGGTGTGTCTGTATGTCAAAGTCAAACTCAGATTCAATAAAGTATCTATCGATCTATCTAGGTTTATTTGTCACAAAGATCATACAGGTACAAGAAGTCAAATGTACAACAAATGTAACACACTAAGCAATATAGAGAGGTAGATATGCATTTATACAGTGAGGGAAATACTGTGTATATTCACAGTACAGAATATAGATATGTATATTCTATAGAGTATTAATATAAAGTGCTGAGTTGTGCTGAGTGTAGCTGCTGAATTTACCAGACAGTTTCTTCATTCAGGATCCTAATGGTCTGAGGGAAGAAGCTCCTTCTGAGCCTCTCCGATGTTGTGTGAGTGTGTCTAAGTGTGTGTGTGTGTGTGTGTGTTTGTGTCTAAACGAGCCCTCCTTGCTGGCCACAGGGGGACATTTTGGCCGTGGAGCGAGCTAACGGGCAGACGGAGGTGATCGTGACGGAGGGGGTGAACAGTGTGTCCTACACCCTGGACGAGGGACTGATAGAGTTTGGCACCGCCATCGATGATGGAGACTACTACCGGTCAGTAGGGGTTAGGGTCACGGTTAGGGTTACAGTGGAAGATGACAGGGATTACTACAGGTCAGTACGGGTTATGGTCAGGGTCAGGGTTAGGGTTAGAAGATGATCAGGACTACTACCGGTCAGTACGCTCTGGGTCAAAACAGTAGTATTCAAACAGTACTGGCAGTGCCTCTGGAACTCTGTTTGCACTACCACCCATTCAGTAAAAGATTATCGTTTTTATGGGTCATTGATGCTAATGGAAAACTTGTCAAGTGTGCTGTTAGTGTCTTGTCTATATGAACCTATATGAATTTATCTATATGAACTTGTGTATATATTAACCTATTTTAACTTGTCTTTATGAACGTATATGAACTTGTCTATATGAACCTGCTTCATACTGTGATGTCCATGTGGATGCTGCTATTGTGTGACTCACCTGACTGTGTTATTTTCTTTGTCTCTCCTTGTTCATGGGTGTGTGTGTGTGTGTGTGTGTGGGGGGGGGGGGTTGTCTGTGTGTGTGTGTGTGTGTGTGTGTGTGTCTGTGTCTGTGTCTCAGAGCCATGGCCTTCCTGGAGACCCTGGAGATGTCTTCAGAGACAGAGGCGATGTGGAGAACCCTCAGCAAGCTATCTCTAGAGGCACGCCAACTCCACATCGCAGAGAGGTCAGTCATCTCACACACACACACACACACACACACACACTGCTACTAGCTGTTATTGTTTTTACTGCTGTACTTGTTTCAGCTTGTTTTATTGTGTATGTAAGGTCACACACAATTTCTGTCTGTCCTCATTCGTTTATTGCTATTTTTAATACCTTATTATTTCCCTTTTTTTCCCTCAACCCTTTCCTGTTCTCTAGGTGCTTTGCAGCCTTAGGAGATGTTTCTAGGGCTCGCTTTCTGAACGAGACCAACAAGATCGCTGATCAAGTCTCCAAAGAATCTGTAAGTGGAGTATGACTGTTCCTCAAGTTCCCAGACCCATGTATATCTCAGCTAGAAGAGATGGCTGGGACATTGCGCACCGTACCTCTTCCCAGGAGGCATGCCACAGCTCAAACAGGGTTCACTGATAAACAGTTGAAAGTACCTGTGGGGATTACTGAGTTCAACTATCACTGCCTCTGCAGGAAAAGCCCACACCAAGGCCAACCAGACCAACCATTCTGGTAATGAGAAGATTGGCTCGCGACACCGTTGTGCAGCTCCCAATTTGTTTGCTCGCGCACACATCTCCCCAGTCACTGGCTTGCGACACCGTTGTGACAGCTCCCAATGTTTTGGCTCGCGCACACATGCAACTCTGCAGTCACAATATTGACGTTATCTGTATGCCTGGGCGCAAGCCAGTCTTGTTCTCAGTAGGCTATCGTAATGTCAGAAGCGTTCCCTAGCTCTGAGTCCGTACCATCAAATGTAACATTATTTAAGAAACAACTCGAAAAGTTTAATATGGAACTATTTTGGTTTTAAACCATATAAACAAGGAAAAGCGATAGATGATGGCCGTCCGTTGTGCAGGTGATGCAGCAATGCCGTACAGGCAAAAGGAGGCAACACATCAAACTTAATAAAGCATCTACAATCTTGTCATCCAGACCTTGCACTGGAATACAGATGAGCTAATGAGGTTAGTATGACTTTATTTGTTATACTAGCAGTGTTCTTGCCATTAGCTAATATTACAAAAATTAATGAATAAACCTCTTGGCTAAAGCGTGTGCTGCTGTTGCTAGCTAGCCAGCCGGCTAGCTAATGAAGTAACATTAGCCTACCTGCTGTCATGTCGTCATGCACAGCGGTTGAATGAAATTTGTCGTCCTCTCATTCCAACTCCAAACTCCTTAAAATAATGTGAGCTAGATTATGTAGGCTGAGACGAATCCAATGATAATCCAATGATATCGACCTCTTGACATGTGGTCATTTGATCTGGTTTTGACTTAAACGAAAGTGAAAGCTAGATAAAGCATGTTGATGTCACTGCCATCAACCAAAACCCAGTGGCTCTCCGCTGACCTTTACTGGTGGTTGGTGATACAACACTTGTGTGTATACATGGCTGATTCTGTTGTTGTTAGATATGCATTTTAAATATTTAATATTAATAATATGCATAATATATTTTTACCTTACCTGTAGAGTTACAATGTAATGCGTTAAATGCATGTTATTCATGCACCACTCATAAAGTGATAACACTGTACTGTAATGTACTGTACATTGCACGTTCATAAAAATAAAAGAAAAATTTAAATGCTGCGGTATTGTGATACTACTTGGTATCGTGATACTTTGGCTGGTATAGTATCACATGTCAAATATTGGTATTGTGACAACACTAGTTTTGACTGCTCTGAAACTGCTCTGCAGAAAGCAAGATCTTGATTGTAGATCGGAGTCATACAGCCACTGCTGCTCCAACAACATGTGAACTGTAGACACCATTACTGAATGCTACACCCCTCAATCGAGTTTCATGAAAATGGGTCTGGTAGTTTTTGAGTAATCCTGCTTACTAACAGAATCACTCACAGAATCACTCACTCAGTGTTTGCGCTGGGTGGAGGTAACCAGACCCAATTCATGACTAAACGATCGTCGATGGTCCGTGGGCGACGAGGAAAGAGAGAGGGATCTGAACGAGCTCTGGCTTATTGAGAGAGATGCTGGTGCTCCATGTAACCCCAGTCTGACATGAAACCAAGGGGGACAGAGAGGGAATACATGTCCTGCAGTGACGACCAGCTAACCAAGTAGACTGAGCTGTATGTTTTACTGTCCGTTGACGAGGAGAGAAGAGGGAATTTTGAACAGGGTCCGCCATATTGAGACAATAACTTTGCAGTGATGACTCAGGGTCATTAAGATTAGCTAACCAAGTAGGCTCATTTTCATCCATATTAGGTGATACTGTAGGTTTAGAAATGTGTCACTCTTAAATACTTTTGGAGCACACTATGTTTTGATCGATGTAATGTAATTTAGCTACATTATTATTATTTAGCTAAATCAGTAGCATGCTGGACTGGTATTGATAGAGGGATGTCCTGTGTTTTTCCAGGGAGGAGAGGGGACAGAGTTCTACAAGGTCAAAGCTCGCCTGGCCATGCTGGACAAGAACTACAAACTGGCTGAGATGTACTACATTGAACAGGTGGGAGGAGCTGGCTTCTAGGAATAGACTTGAGCCTCCTGATGATGTTTGTTGTGGCATGAGTGTTTTGTAGAATGACACAGACCAGGTAATGGTTTTGTGGTATGTGTGTCCTGTACCAGGTGTGATGTTGTGGTATGTGTGTCCTATACCAGGTGATTATGTTGTGGTGTGGGTGTCCTGTACCAGGTGATTATGTTGTGGTATGAATGTCCTATACCAGGTGTGATGTTGTGGTATGGGTGTCCTGTACCAGGTGATGATGTTGTGGTATGTGTGTCCTGTAGCAGGTAATGATGTTGTGGAATGTGTGTCCTGTACCAGGTAATGATGTTGTGGTATGTTTGTCCTGTAGCAGGTAATGATGTTGTGGTATGTGTGTCCTGTACCAGGTAATGATGTTGTGGTATGTGTGTCCTGTATCAGGTGATGGTGTTGTGGTATGTACCAGGTAATGATGTTGTGGTATGTGTGTCCTGTATCAGGTGATGGTGTTGTGGTATGTACCAGGTAATGATGTTGTGGTATGTGTGTCCTGTACCAGGTAATGATGTTGTGGTATGTACCAGGTAATGATGTTGTGGTATGGGTGTCCTGTACCAGGTAATGATGTTGTGGTATGTACCAGGTAATGATGTTGTGGTATGGGTGTCCTGTACCAGGTAATGATGTTGTGGTATGGGTGTCCTGTACCAGGTCATGAAGTTGTGGTATGTGTGTCCTCTACCAGGTGATTACAGTATGTTGTGGTATGTGTGTGTCCTCTACCAGGTGATGGTGTTGTGGTATGGGTGTCCTGTACCAGGTGATGGTGTTTTTCTATGTGTGTCCTGTACTGGGTGATGATGTTGTGGTATGGGTGTGCTGTACCAGGCGATGACGTTGTGGTATGTACTAGGTGATGTTGTGGTGTGTACTAGGTGATGATGTTGTGGTATGTACTAGGTGATGTTGTTGTGGTGTGTACTAGGTGATTATGTTGTGGTATGTACTAGGTAATGTTGTGGTATGTACTAGGTGATGTTGTTGTGGTATGTAACAGGTGATGATGTTGTGGTATGTAATAGGTGAAGATGTTGTGGTATGTAATAGGTGATCATGATGTTATGGTATGTACTAGGTGATCATGATGTCTTGTTATGTACTAGGTGATGTTGTTGTGGTATGTACTAGGTGATGATGTTGTGGTACAGTATATACTAGATGATAATGTTGTGGTGTGTACTAGGTGATGTTGTTGGGGTATGTACCAGGTGATGATGTTGTGGTATGTACCAGGTGATGATGTTGTGGTTATGGGTGTCCTGTACCAGGCAATCATGTTGTGGTATGTACTGTACAGTACAGGGTGATGATGTTGATAATGTTGTGTGTGTAGAATGCCATAGACGAGGTGATGGAGATGTACCAGGAGCTCCACATGTGGGACGACTGCATTGCTGTTGCTGAGGCCAAGGTAACGCGCTCTATCCTATGTTGCCCCTCCCGAAAGACCTAAAAAGCCAAATATAGCAGACTTTTAGATCGCTAACATTTTGAGCATAAGTCAATGTGAGTTTAACATAGCGAAAATTAGCATTGTGGCTAGTGGCCATTTTCTGACTGGGAGTGACAGATGATGAAATTAAAATATTTTCTGTTGCTGCAACTAGCTACATAAGTATACCACAGTTTAGTCTGTCTTCTGATGTTAGTTTGTAGGCTAACATTAGCTAGGCTATGTGTTGTGGACTAAATTGTGTTGCACAGTTTATAGTTCACATTTTTCCCATTTAGCCTATGCATGTTCAGCAGTGCTTTTCCGATTTCTTTTCAACTGTTGGGGTGTTTTTCCACCGGCAAGCTGTATTTTAGAGCTGGTGCTGTTTTCTCGTAGTTTACAATGGAAAGTGAGCTCTAGGGCGCTATAGTACGGAAGAGCATTAGGGCCAAGCTTCTGAGTTTAAAGTCAGAATTTCAGATTTTAAAGTCAGAATTTCAGATTTTAAAGTCAGAATTTCTGAGAAAAAAGTCAGAAATAACTTTGGAGAAAAAAAGTCAGAATTTCTGACTTTAAACTCAGAAGCTTAAAAAAAAATCTGTTGTTGGCCCTAATGCTGTTTTTTTCGCACTGAAATGAAAAAAGCATTCTGTCCCATTTTGGTTCACATAATTGTTCACCTATTCAACGATGTATGCCCAAAAAATTACAAAATTCTACTTTTGTTGGAATCTTATATCAAAGTATATAATTTCTTACTTCCTGGAAAACGGTAGGTCACGTGTAATGACGACAACAGGTACCTTAGATTTTAGACCAATAATTTCACAACATCTACCCGTCAATCAACGCTATCCTTCTTAAAATATAGTTCTTAAAACCCGTCCACTTGTCAATGTTCCAATCAAATTCCTCTCAACATATATCCCACCCTCATAGCTTGTTTGCGTCGGAAATACGTCAAACTACGGAAGTTAGATGATCCGTTTCAGTGCGACTTTAAGCTTCTGAGTTTAAAGTCAGAATTTCTGAGAAAAAAGTCTGAATTTCTGAGATTAAAGTCTGAATTTCTGAGAAAAAAAAGTCAGAAATAACTTCTGATAAAAAAAGTCTGATTTTCTGACTTTAAACTTGGAAGCTTAAAAAAAAGAACTCCACTGCTGGCCCTAATGCTCTTCCGTACTATAGAGACGAGAGATATGTTCCATGTGCTTTTTAGCGCTATATCGGCATGAGCTCAAGGCTTTTTTTCAGGTGAAAAAAGTTGAACTTTTTGGGCCAGAGTGCAGGCTGTAAAAGGCCGTTCTGATGACCAGGATAGTCATTTTTTGGCAAGACCGCAGAGACAGCGAAAGTTAGCACTAGCTAACATTAGCCAGCTATCGTAACTTGGCTAGTTAATCTGCAGTCTGCAAAAACATGACACTCATTGCTAATGTAGGTGTAAAACATCAGTACCCTAGCCATCTGTAAACTCCAGCTCTTTTACGCTCTAAGCAGCGGTAAGCTTGGCGCTGTTCAGCTACATACAGCTCGCCGGTGGACACGCACCCTTAAGCATTCACACACATTTTCCTCAGGAAATGTAGTTTTTTTCTAGTAATGTTTTTGTGTTGCTAATACATATTGTTCATATTTATTTACTTCTGTTATGTGCACTCATTTAATTTCCGCTCAGCGTAGAGAAATGCACTGATACAACGGCTTACTGTGTATGTCTATTGGTGTGTTCAAGGACTTGGGAATTTCCAAGTTGGGAATCCCGACCCCCGACGTCATTGCATTCATGATGATTCATGACGATTTAAAAAAGAATGGATGCTAGAAGGAAGCTCTGTGTAGCGTGGCTAATGTTAGCTAGCAAAACAGCTGGCTAGCTAATTTTGCCGGTAAAATAGCTGTTAAAGTCCACACATTGCTATAATCAGAGAGACATATAAAGAATATAAACATATATTGCATAATTACACATCAAATTACAGGTTAAAACATCAACAAACACTTTATAATAATTAAATTTTTACCATCAACGTTATATGCCGCCATGTTAATCAACGTTATATGCTGCTCAAAATGATACCCGAGTTCCCAACTTGTTATCCCGAGTTGGACAAGCGTTGAATTCGTTTTTCACAAGTTGGAGGTCGGGAATTCCCGAGTTGTCTTGAACGCACCATAAGACAACACTGTTGACACCATGTATCCGTGACATGCTGTCCCATGACAACACTAGTAGTTTCATGAACCATGAAAAAGATCCTAGGGGAAGAACTACCACCTGTGCTGCTCAGAGTCATCAAACCAAGGTGAAGGATTCATAATCATACAGAAGACCCACTAATCTAGTCTGACTGTGTGTGTGTGTGTGTGTGTGTGTGTGTGTGTGTGTGTGTGTGTGTGTGTGTGTGTGTGTGTGTGTGTGGCTGCGTGCTTGTGTGTGCGTGTATGTGTGCATGCGTGTGTGTGTTTGTATGCATGTGTGTGTGTCCGCGTCCTAGGGCCACCCAGAGTTGGAAAACTTGCGGAGGAGCTACTACCAGTGGCTGATGGAGACCAGTCAAGAAGAGAAGGCTGGTGAGGTGAAGGAGCAGCAGGGGGACTACCAGGGCGCCGTCAGCCTCTACCTGCAGGCTGGCCTCCCGGCCAAGGCTGCCCGCCTCGCCATGAGCCACGACCAGCTGGCTGCCAGCGCCGAGCTCACCAACCGCATCACTGCTGCCCTCATCAAGGGGGAGTTCTACGAGAGGGTGGGCGTCGGCCTGCGGGCCACGATAACATCCTGCCTCTCAGCATCTAACTTTCTCCCTCTCTCCCTGTCTCTTTCTCTCTGTCCCTCTCTTTCTCTCTCCCTCTCTCTCTGTCTGTCTCTCTCTCTCTCTCTCTCTCCCTCTCTTTCTCTATCTCTGTCTCCTTCTCTTTTTCTGTCTGTCTCTCTCGTTCTCTGTCCCTACCTCTCTCTATGACCCTGTTTAGACTTGGTTTTAAAATGTGTTTTGAGCAGTCAGATCACAAGTGGACAGCGAAACACATTGTCGTTTACACGTGTCACAATGCGTTTTGGTGGTCGTTCACACTTGTTTTAGCACTGTCCACTTGTGATCTGATCGTCCAAAATGCATTTTAAAACCAAGTCTAAACAGGGTAATTCCTTGTCTCTCCCTCTCTCTCTCCTTCTCTTTTTCTGTCTTGTTTTGTTTCTCTCTGACCCCGACTCCTTCTCTTGTCTCTCCGTCTTCTCTGTCTCTCTCCATCTGCCTCTATGTTATATGGATGTATGTAGGGCTGTAATGATTACAAAAACATGTTGTTTTTTTTGTATGTTGCTACTGGTGTGTTTTTAACACAAAGGCCAATAAGAGGAGGCGCTAGTGAGCACCGCATGGAATAGACACTTTGTGGATGTTTCTCCTTGCTCCATAGGCTGGTGACCTGTTTGAGAAGGTCAGGAATAACCAGAGGGCTCTGGACTGCTACTGCAAGGGCCACGCCTTCAGGAAAGGTACCCATTACCTCCTGGTGTGGTCCTAACCCTAACCTAAACTCCCTGGTCTGGTCAGGGGGACGTCTAGTCAGCCCTGTATATGACCTGTGGTTCTGAGTTGTGTTAGGGTTAGGGTATAGTCTGTATATGACCTGTGGTTGTGTTAGGGTTAGGGTTGGGGTATAACCTGTATGTGACCTTTGGTTGTTAGCCGTGGAGCTGGCCCGCCTGGCATTCCCTTCTGAGGTGGTGAGGCTGGAGGAAGCCTGGGGAGACCACCTGGTCCAGCAGAAACAGATGGACGCTGCCATCAACCACTACATAGAGGCTGGGTAGGACCACACACACACACACACTTTATTTCATTTTACGCACAAATTGTGTGCCAAAAATGAAACGAAACTGTGACCCAAAAACCCAAGGTATGTATTGATCCGTGGGCTAACTACTGTGTCGTTGCATCCCTACACATCACTTGACTGACTGATGGGATTTACACATACATGTTGTACACAAAGTGTAGTACTTGTCCTCTCCTCTTCCCCTCTACTCTCCTCTCCACTCCTCTCTCCTCTCCTCTCTCTGCTCAATTCTCCTCTTCCTCTCTCATCTCCTCTCTCTCCTTTTCTCTCCTCTCCTCTCTCCTCTCCTCTCTCTGCTCAATTCTCCTCTTCCTCTCTCCTCTCCTCTCTCCTTTTCTCTCCTCTCCTCTCTCTCCTCTCCTCTATCCTCTCCTCTCCAACCCTCTCACCTCTCCTCTTTGTCTCTCCTCTTCATCTCTCCTCTCCTGTCTCCTCTCCACTCCTCTCTGTGGTAGCTGTTCCTCCAAGGCCATTGAGGCGGCCATCGGAGCTCGCCAGTGGAAGAAGGCAGTCCACATCCTGGAGCTCCAGGAGGACATGTCAGGAGGGAAGTACTACCTGAAGATCGCTCAGTACTACGCGTCCATTCAGGAGTACGAGGTGAGAGAGGGCTAAGTACTACGCCTCCATACAGGGGTATGAGGTGAGAGATAATGGATAGGACAGACACTGAAGGTTGTGATGAGACAGGTCTTAGCCAGCCACCTCACCGCTGTCCCGTGTCTGTCTCTACTCTACTCTACTCTACTCTACTCTACTCTACTCTACTCTACTCTACTCTACTCTACTCTACTCTACTCTACTCTACTCTACTCTACTCTACTCTAGTCTGCTCTACTCTAGTCTAGTCTGCTCTACTCTAGTCTACTCTGCTCTGCTCTGCTCTACTCTAGTCTGCTCCGCTCCGCTCCGCTCTACTCTACTCTACTCTACTCTACTCTACTCTACTCTGCTCTACTCTGCTCTGCTCTGCTCTGCTCTGCTCTGCTCTACTCTGCTGTACTCTAGTCGTGCTACAGGGTTAGGGTTCAGTTATTCAGGCTATTATAGCCAAATGCTACTGGATATAGACAAGTGCTATAGGTTGGTGAAATTTGGGTAAAGTAGAACCTCAGAGATCCAAACCCATCGGGAATGAGGGTCATTTGGATCTCAGAAATGTTCCGAACTCTGAAAGTGACATCAAAATACAACAAATTTACTTTAAAATTTATTTGGCTTACACTCAGAATAAATCATTAAATACCCTCTATAACAATCTGAAGGGCATTGAAATTGCAATCAAATAACCAACTACTACAGTTCAAATATACCTGATTCTGATTGATTGTGATTCATCAGTAAAGAAAGCTATACTGTAGCTTAAAAGTCTCTAACAGCATTTGTATTAGTTTTTCCTCAATGGTCAGTGGTATTCATTTGCCATTTTGTCATGTTACAGTAAAATGTTCAATTGATTTCTAGTTTTGACACCTGTTCGATTAACCAGACTTTCTCTGAAGTTTGGATATCTGAGGCTCTACTTTATGTGGTATTCAGGTCAGTGGAGGTGCATCCATTATAGATCTCTGAGGTTCTACTGGTATTATGGAGGTCAGTGGAGGTGTGTCCATTATAGATCTCTGAGGTTCTACTGGTATTATGGAGGTCAGTGGAGGTGCGTCCATTATAGATCTCTGAGGTTCTACTGTACTTGGTATTATGGGGGTCAGTGGAGGTGGGATGATTGAGCATGAGGTTGAAGGGAAAAAGAGGTAAATGCTTTACACAGGGAAAGATCTGTATCCTGCTGCTGAAGTAACATACAAGACTACAAATTACAGGCAAATCAGGATATGAAATGAGCTTGAGAGGAGATAGCAGTGTCAGTAGTACTTATTGAAATTAATTTGTAGGCCTACGGAAAGATGTGGTAGTTGTGGGTTGTGCGGATGCTGGTGCTTGTCCTTAACGAATAACCTTGAGGCCGTGCTCGTCTTATGGATAACCTCGAGTTGGTGCTTGAATTTAATGGATAACCTTGATAACCTCGAGGTGGTGCTGTCTTTGCCTATAGCACAAGTGGTTCTGCACTACCATGGACAGATTGTGTGCGTGTGTGTGTGTACGTGTGCGTGTGCGTGTGAATGCAGGTGGCAGAGCGTCTATTTATGAAGGGAGACCACATCAAAGTTGCCATCGACATGTACACTGTGGCTGGCCGCTGGGAGCAGGCTCATAAGGTATGTGTGTGTGTGTGTGTGTGTGTGTGTGGTGTGTATATGTGTGTATGTATGTATGTATGTAGGGAGATGTGTCCCAAGGTGTTTCATTCAGTCCCATTACCACAGGTGTAGAAAATCAAACACCTAACCATGCACTCTGCCTCTACAAACATTTGTGAAAGAATGGGTCATTCTAAAGAGCCCCCTGAATTCTAGCGTGGAGTGGAAGTGGAAGCGTTTAGGAACCACAGCAACTCAGCCACGAAGTGGCAGACCATGTAAAGTGTGGGGGTTGCTGAAACCTCCTCTGGCATTAAAGGACCATAGCGGTCTAAATATGATTTGATCTCCTAAAACTAGTCACCCATCGTATATCACATTACCGCAATCCATTTTCCGAAAGTTAAGTTCACGTTAAAAGATATTTGCTTTTTTACGTTTTACTTACATTTCAAAGTTGAACATGATGGCTTCAAAACCTATTTTTAAATTGTTCCATCTTTGCGCTGAAAAACTCGCTCCAGTTTCGATTAATTTTCAGTAGTTATTATCCGCACACACACACGCACATTAACCCCATTTGTGTGTGTGTGTGTGTGTGTGTGTGTGTGTGTGTGTGTGTGTGTGTGTGTGTGTGTGTGTGTGTGTGTGTGTGTGTGTGTGTGTGTGTGTGTGTGTGGTTGTGTAGCTGGCGGTGAAGTGTATGTCACAGGAGGACGTGTCTGCTCTGTACATCAGACGAGCTGAGGGCCTGGAGAGAGAGGGTAAATTCAAGGAGGCAGAGAGGTAAAGTCCATTAAAGACAAATCCTACATAGCTAGACCTGTACAGCCCTCCTCTCCTCTCTTTTCCTCTCCTCTCTCCTCTTGTCCTCCCAGCTGTGATGGATATTGCACTGCCACAAACACATGACATCAGGGCCTGTATTTATCAAGCTTCTTAGAATTACTCATAAGAACACTGCTAAGAGTTGACTTATTAGTAAAAATGTCTTGCCTAAAAGCTGCACTTTGTGTAGGACTGAATCTTTAGTGTCAGTCTTAGAGCTGATTCACGACAGTATAGAGGACGCAATTCCAAGTGCAAAGGAATGACCAGTCACTGAATGGATTCCCATAATTAAGAATATAGAAATGTCACAGTGTCACAGGTTCAATACCCAGTGGGAGTGTATTAGCGGTGTAACGATACACTAATATCACGATACGATACACGATATTGGGTTGACGATAACAATACGATACGATACACTAAGGGCAGGTGTGAAGTAGGGCTGGGAGTCCGAACTTCGGGATTCGAATATAATTCGAATATTGACAGAAATACTGGTATTCGAACGAATATTAGGCAGCCCTTAATATTCGAACCTGTTATAGGCATAATTTTTTGTAAATGTGTTGGCTAGCAAACGTTGCTTTTGATTCAGATTCAGAGGGTTTTTCACACCTGGACACCTGGGCTCCTGTAGGAGGTGACGTTAGTTAGCACGCGTTCCAGGCAACCCGTAACTCGTGTTTTTCCGACCTCCTACACGTGAAAATGCTCTGGAATGGCAGTCAAACCCGTAACTTCCCACCCGTGAACTCGTACAGATCGATGTAGGCTACTGCCATTCCAGAGCATTTTCACGTGTAGGACGTCGGAAAAACACGAGTTACGGGTTGCCTGGAACGCACCATAAACCCAAGCATGTAGTCATGCCTAAACACTGACTAAACTCTTAGTTGCTACTAGTTAGTCGCATATTAGTTTGGTGTCTAATTTCGGTTGCACCACGGCAATTTAGGCGTTGTCTTAACTAGTAACTACTAACTAGTTACTAAAAAATAGTCGTTGTATGACTGTGACGGCAGGATCCAAATAGCCAATCGGTAAGCAAGTAAAAATGTAAACAAGGAGGTTGATCGCCCTTACCCAGCCCTTACCAAGGAGCTTGGGCCGTGTCCGAATGTCCATATTTCATACTATATAGTACATACTGCAACTCGCCTACTACATGCGATTTAGTACATACCTGTACTACTCCACGAAAACATGTTTAGTATGCGAGATAAATGAAGCATGCTTCACGAGTCATCCAGTGAAAGCGACGGGCTCCGGCTCACAACAATATTGAGCTAGCCAGGCATTTGAGTTGGTCATCCAACACGCTCGATCCTCACCTTTCTGTATAATCCCAACTGTGAAATGGATGTGATAATAGTCCACAAAATATTCTTCCTTTGCCTCGTTTAGCACCAGCTGCAACTCTCCTCCAAATGCATTATCTCCGTTAGCAAGGCTAACGTTGCACTCGGTAGCTTGTGCTTATTATTATTATTATTATTATTATTGGGGTTGGTGCTTGTGCAGTGGAGGGGTTCTTTTGGGGGAGTTGGAGCCGTTGGATTGTTATGCTTAAATGATCCTAGCCAGCTAGTTTGATAACCTTCTTTGATTCAGACATAGCGTAGGCTGCCTGGTACCGTCCACTGACCAGTTGCTGGTTAACTATGAGAGGCAGGATCCCAGCCGACCGTTGCTTCCCCCCAACCCGCAACGGAGGGTTATCAGCTGGGCTGGGACTCCCCTCGCAGTTAATCTTGATATAACTAAGACATCTGATAAAAAAATCATTCTGAAAACATCATTGCTTATCGATATTGCCTATGATACAATGCCCACTAGTGGACAGAATGTGCACAACTTTATTTTAAAACCTAGGTAGGTCTTTCTGTAAGAATTTAATGGTAAAAAATATTATTAATAATAATTCGAATATATTCGAATATTATTATTAATAAATAAACGAACTTCGAATATGATTTTTGGGCAAAAGTCCCAGCCCTAGTGTGAAGCGTTGCAGTAGTGCTGCTGTTCACACCAATAGTGCATTTCTCAACATTTCTACTATTATACTCTGTGAATTTAGAGCTTAATTGTTGTAATATCATGGATAGGCCTAGAGACAAAAGACATGTTTGTTACCAGCGTTGTGTAGCTAGTGTTCACTGATATACAATAAACATATCACAATATTGTTTTCACCTTTGTGACGTTTCTGTATCGTGATATATTCTGGCACGATATATTGTTACACCTCTAGAGTGTATATTCACCCCTAATTTGACAATAAATAATCTACAAAATTTACATTGGAAATGAATTCAAAATAAATGTTTCCTAATCTTTCCAATTTCTTAATTACTGACTTGAAACTGGTGCGCTGTTAGTTGACTACGCTGTAGCTATAGCCTAGTTGATTCGCCTTCGCTGCGAAAGTTAGCTGTGTGATGACATCCCTTATCAAATCGGTCACATAGATGATGCCCACTTTGATCAACTACTCATCGTCAAACAATGCCAGGACTTCCTTCCGCTCCCGGAAGGCTCACACATGTCTCTGTCTCCTCAGTGCCATCCCCTACTGGCAACTCCTAACCACATAGGACACATCTCGGGGTCAATATCGGGTGGAGTAGGAGTGTTTCTTAACCTTAAGAACGTTGATGATGATAGCTTTTATTCTTAAGCTTGAAAGTAGGACTACATTTCACAAATTCTCATATCTTAAAACTAAAATGACACTCTAACTCCTTGGCTCCATTACGTCCGTCAGTTTCAACCATCAGTATCCATCAAAAAAAAAAAAGTTTTATTAACCATGGCGATTCTCTTAATGTTGCACGCAGGCATCGGACGGCTACAGTGGAGCCGCTGTCATTAATTATAATCGATTCATTTCCTTAGCGTCTGTTGGTTGATGGTTTGTGCAGACGCTGACGGACGCAGTGGACCCAAGGTGTTAGACGCTTGATAAATACAGGCCCAGGAATACTAGTTTGCTGTATTGATCCCTGTGGAGAGATTCATCAGCCAAGGCCAGAGTAGTTAGGGAATTGCTGGGCTCAAACTACAGGATTTAAAAAATCCTAACTGATTTTATAATTGGGTTACATCACGCATATAGGGAGAATCTTAACAGATTTTCTTCTCTTGAGTCTCAAACAAGCACACATTACAAGATTTGAAAATAACGGCTCAGCACACACTACAGGATATTATTAAGAAATCGTGCCCGAGGGAGCAACAAACCACTGGTCTCGCTTGTGTAGGACGGAACGCTCAGTGAGATGAGAGCTTTACGCTGCGAGGTTCGTTCAGAGCGATCCCTCTGTACGGTGGCTGTCACAGGCAGTGGTTTACACCCACTCAGTTTCCTAAACAGGAAATCTGCAGCTAAGATTTAGGTAAGCTATTTTGGTCTAACTCACTGTTCAGCCGTTTTGTACTGTATGTGTTCAATGTGAACCTATTCTTGCCTCCCTGTGAACTGTACACTAAAGGTCCTAAAATCCCAATCCTTATAGCCACCGATCTCACTCCCAATACGTGTTCACAATAGGTAGGATATCCGTAGATCAGAGTTTCCTATTTGTTAGGTTAAAACTGTCTATATCCCTCACGCTGAGAGGTGACATAGAATTCCCAAATTCCTATTGCCTCCAACCCGAGTATACCCCCTGACTGTGCTTGGAAAAGGTTTATTGGACTTTGTCATTCTGTTTCCAACTAAAAAACCTTTGGTTCCGCCTAATTGGGGGTTGTAACGGGCCTACAAGATACCACCAACTAGGTTTGTCGTTTGTGTCTTTTCTGATAGTGGTTGCCTTATGTTTTCCTAAGAATCTGTATAGCAAACAGTACACCGTCTGTCTGTTAAACCCCCTTTTGCTCTATGAGCCCAGGTTCCATAACACCAGAGTCAAACGAGTTGGTCGGATTCTGCTCTAAACAAGCAGGTTATACTTTCACTTTCCAGAGTTGAATTTAAGGAGTGTTGCCCGTCGGCCACTATTCCTAATTCCAGATAGGTCACTTAACCCTTATAGACGTTCAGCTTACGCTGGAGAGGAGGCAGTTCTTTGAAGAAATTAATTGTCCCAAAAAGCAAAAAAAAGATGCAAAGTTTTGCCAACACAGAGTACAGAAATCACAAGTGATTGGTACAAAGGATTGACCTCCCTTTTCTCTCTCTATCCTAAGCTAACATTCAGTATTTATACTATACATCAAAGGTAAACCCACGCAACAGGGGCAAAACATAATACGTCAATGGCCAGTTAATTGCGTCAATGCTGACCATAAGCAGTTTCAATTCACATAAGCATAACTCTACATAAGGTCTGAAGGAACTCCTTATAAGGTGAACACTTCCTTACATCTGCATCACAAGTGCGTCAAACATATACTGTAGATAGACAGTCAAAAGTTCATCAGACCCTCTGCATGCGTCAATCATAGATGTCAGTCAGACAGTCAGAAGGTCATCGAAGCCACCTAAATGCGTCACTCATAGCTGTCACCTGCAAGAGAAGAAAAACTCCCCTCCTGCATAAGACACACTTCCGTCACTTGCAAGAGAAAAATCCCCCTGTCGCATAGTTCCACAGGAAACACCATATTTAGAAGCTACAGTATGCAGGCAGAAAGACAGACGGAGACAGACACACGAGATGAAATCCCCAGGTACCCCAAGGTCAAAATGGACTGTGAATGGCCACTCGTTTAACACTTGTAAAGTACAGTAGTGACGTAATCATCCTAAATTAATATCAAACATGTTTGATTAAACATGTTTGATTAAATCCTAAATATCAAACATGTGAGGATGAGTCTGCGAGCCGATCGGGAAGTTTAAGATTGGATTTGTGAGTCCCTCACATTACAAGATACACACAACAGTACCGACCAAGGTCCCAGAGCAGATTTCTCCTCTGTCAGGACGGGTGAATGGAGGATGAATGCTGTAGTGTGAGCTCGGCATTATCGCCAATCAGAGATGGAGTCATTCCTCATTCCAGTGCATAGCAATGTAATCAGACCATGGTGTGTGCGTGCATACATGTGTGTTAGGGCTGGGAGTCCGAACTTCGGGATTCGAATATAATTCGAATATTGACAGAAATACTGGTATTCGAACGAATATTAGGCAGCCCTTAATATTCGAACCTGTTATAGGCATAATTTTTTGTAAATGTGTTGGCTAGCAAACGTTGCTTTTGATTCAGATTCAGAGGGTTTTTCACGCCTGGTGAAGTTGCAATCGCGAGCTCATTAGCAAGGCTATTGGACACCTGGGCTCCTGTAGGAGGTGACGTTAGTTAGCACGCGTTCCAGGCAACCCGTAACTCGTGTTTTTTCCGACCTCCTACACGTGAAAATGCTCTGGAATGGCAGTCAAACCCGTAACTTCCCACCCGTGAACTCGTACAGATCGATGTAGGCTACTGCCATTCCAGAGCATTTTCACGTGTAGGACGTCGGAAAAACACGAGTTACGGGTTGCCTGGAACGCACCATAAACCCAAGCATGTAGTCATGCCTAAACACTGACTAAACTCTTAGTTGCTACTAGTTAGTCGCATATTAGTTTGGTGTCTAATTTCGGTTGCACCACGGCAATTTAGGCGTTGTCTTAACTAGTAACTACTAACTAGTTACTAAAAAATAGTCGTTGTATGACTGTGACGGCAGGATCCAAATAGCCAATCGGTAAGCAAGTAAAAATGTAAACAAGGAGGTTGATCGCCCTTACCCAGCCCTTACCAAGGAGCTTGGGCCGTGTCCGAATGTCCATATTACATACTATATAGTACATACTGCAACTCGCCTACTACATGCGATTTAGTACATACCTGTACTACTCCACGAAAACATGTTTAGTATGCGAGATAAATGAAGCATGCTTCACGAGTCATCCAGTGAAAGCGACGGGCTCCGGCTCACAACAATATTGAGCTAGCCAGGCATTTGAGTTGGTCATCCAACACGCTCGATCCTCACCTTTCTGTATAATCCCAACTGTGAAATGGATGTGATAATAGTCCACAAAATATTCTTCCTTTGCCTCGTTTAGCACCAGCTGCAACTCTCCTCCAAATGCATTATCTCCGTTAGCAAGGCTAACGTTGCACTCGGTAGCTTGTGCTTATTATTATTATTATTATTATTATTGGGGTTGGTGCTTGTGCAGTGGAGGGGTTCTTTTGGGGGAGTTGGAGCCGTTGGATTGTTATGCTTAAATGATCCTAGCCAGCTAGTTTGATAACCTTCTTTGATTCAGACATAGCGTAGGCTGCCTGGTACCGTCCACTGACCAGTTGCTGGTTAACTATGAGAGGCAGGATCCCAGCCGACCGTTGCTTCCCCCCAACCCGCAACGGAGGGTTATCAGCTGGGCTGGGACTCCCCTCGCAGTTAATCTTGATATAACTAAGACATCTGATAATCATTCTGAAAACATCATTGCTTATCGATATTGCCTATGATACAATGCCCACTAGTGGACAGAATGTGCACAACTTTATTTTAAAACCTAGGTAGGTCTTTCTGTAAGAATTTAATGGTAAAAAATATTATTAATAATAATTCGAATATATTCGAATATTATTATTAATAAATAAACGAACTTCGAATATGATTTTTGGGCAAAAGTCCCAGCCCTAATGTGTGTCTGTTTGTATGTTCTTATCTACCTGCCTGTGTGTGTGTGTGTGTGTGTGTGTGTGTGTGTGTGTTCATCCCCAGGCTGTTTTCCATGGTGGAAGAGCCTGACCTGGCCATCACCATGTACAAGAAGAACAAGCTGTTTGATGACATGATCCGCCTGGTGGCCCGACACCACCCTGACCTACTGGTCGAGACTCACCTGCACCTGGCCAAGGTCAAACACACACATACTGTATATGCTGTATATAAAATAGCTACTTTGAATGCATACTCTAAATAGTGTAATTCATTCTCCAAGACTGCTTTGAGAAGCAGTGCATTAAAGGCTCTAGAAATCTGGAGATAATTATTTATTATTTTTATAGATTCTGGACAATAGTTGATAAATGCATAGTGATGGTATATATCCTGTCCTATATATCCAAATGTCAGCTGTCCTTTGAGCTCAGCCTCTGGTAGAGATGACGACATGGCTGACAGCCTTGTCTGTGTGTTAGGAGCTGGAGGAGGAGTCCCGGCTCTCGGAGGCGGAGTACCACTACATGGAGGGAGAGGACTGGAAGTCTGCGGTCAGGATGTACCGCTCCAGCGACATGTGGGAGGACGCATACCGGGTACAGGTCCTAGACACTAAATGTGTAGCCAGGTCTTTATGCATAATAAACTATAAACACAAACAAAAGTAGTAATCAAAATCAATAAATCGGCACCTGCTAGAACGATGGAAAAGGTAGAAAAATAGTTTTAAAAAAGGTCCTCTCTTCTCTCTCCTACCTCCTTCCCATGTTTCCACTCCCTCCTTAAATTCAGCATTTACAGTATGTGAGATGAGGTAGGTATGTAAGGATGAGGTGAGGTAGGTATGTGAGGTGAGGTAGGTGTGAGGTAGGTAGGTGAAGTGAGGTATGTGTGGTAAGGTCTGTATGTGAGGTATGTAAGGTGAGGTAGGTATGTGAGGTAGGTATGTGAGGTGAGGTAGGTATGTGAGGTATGTGCGATAAGGTATGTAAGGTGAGGTAGGTATGTTAGGTCAGTATGTGAGGTGAGGTAGGTATGAGAGGAATGTGAGGTAGGTCGGAATGTGAGGTGAGGTAGATATGTAAGGTGAGGTAGGTATGTACGGTGAGGTAGGTATGTGAGGTATGCGGTGAGGTAGGTATGTGAGGTGAGGTAGGTAGGTATGTGAGGTGAGGTAGGTATGTGAGGTATGAGGTGAGGTAGGTATGTGAGGTGAGGTAGGTAGGTATGTGAGGTAGGTATGTGCGGTGAGGTATGTATGTGAGTTGATGTAGGTATATGAGGTAGGTAGGTATGTGAGGTATGTGCGGTGAGGTAGGTATGTGAGATGAGGTAGGTATGTGAGGTGAGGTAGGTATGTGAGGTGAGGTAGGTATGTGAGGTGAGGTAGGTATGTGAGGTGGTGGTGTATGCTGGCAGCCTGCCATATTAATAAACTGTGTTTCTTTGTTCCCTTCTCCTCTCCCGACTGCTTGTGTGTGTGCGTGTGTGTGCGTGTGCGCGTGTGTGCGTGCGTGACAGGTGGCCAAGAGCCATGGGGGAGACAGTGCCCACAAGCAGGTGGCCTACCTGTGGGCTAAGAGTTTGGGAGGAGAGGCTGCTGTCAAACTGCTCAACAAGTTTGGTCTGCTGGAGACGGCCATAGACTTGGCTTCAGATAACCGGTGAGCCAAACACGACGGCCTACTGGGCCACCTGCTACCTCCAGGGCTCTGCCCTGGCATAAAGCCCCTCTCAACAACATGGAAGCTGCCTCACTCACTCAATTCATTGAAATAAGCAGCAGAATGTTAGGCAGAGCTGGAAATGTGTCCCAGCCTGTACGCTGGGAGGGTGAGACCCCCCTGCCTGTACGCCGGTAGGGTGAGACCAGACCCCCCTGCCTGTACGCTGGTAGGGTGAGACCAGACCCCCCTGCCTGTATGCTGGTAGGGTGAGACCAGACCCCCCTGCCTGAATGCTGGTAGGGTGAGACCCCCCCAGCCTGTACGCTGGTAGTGTGAGAGACCCCTGCCTGTATGCTGGTAGGGTGAGACCCCCCAGCCTGCACACTGGTAGGTTGAGACACAGCCACCATGCTGGAACCTCCTCATAAATCTCTGTTCTCTGGCCCTGTAGAAGAAGTAGCTAGTGTGTGGTGAGGGTATGGTAATGTACAGTAGCTAGTGTATAGTGAGGGTATGGTACTGTAGCTAGTGTATGGTGAGGGTATGGTACTGTAGCTAGTGTATGGTGAGGGTATGGTACTGTAGCTAGTGTATGGTGAGGGTATGGTACTGTAGCTAGTGTAAGATGAGGGTATGGTACTGTAGCTAGTGTATGATGAGGGTATGGTACTGTAGCTAGTGTAAGATGAGGGTATGGTACTGTAGCTAGTGTATGATGAGGGTATGGTACTGTAGCTAGCGTAAGATGAGGGTATGGTACTGTAGCTAGTGTATAGTGAGGGTATGGTAGTGACTCCTGTAGGAGAAGTAGCTAGTGTATAGTGAGGGTATGGTAGTGACTCCTGTAGGAGAAGTAGCTAGTGTATAGTGAGGGTATGGTAGTGACTCCTGTAGGAGAAGTAGCTAGTATATAGTGAGGGTATGGTAGTGACTCCTGTAGGAGAAGTAGCTAGTGTATGGTGAGAGTGTAGTAGTGACTCCTCTCTTCTGTTTTCCCTCAGGTCCTTTGACTTTGCCTTTGAACTGGCCCGCCTCTCTACCAAGCAGAAGATCCCCGAGATCCACCTCAGACGTGCCATGTACCTGGAGGATGAGGTAACTTACTTACACCACACTGATACACTGGTAATGTCTTATTGTCACAAAATGTCTAAAAATGACTAGCTACAAAAGAGTGCAAGGACACAAGTGTTGTTTATCAATCAATCAATCAATCAAAGCTTTATTTGTATAGCGCATTTCATACCCAGAGGCAACATAATGCGCTTTACAGAGAACAAGGGAGGTGGGCATACGACCCACTCTCTACATATTCCAGAGGGAAGCAAAAAAACAGTAATCACCTGGGGGCCAGATAAGTGAGCTGTAAAAATTCTTCCCTGACCCCTCTCAACAAGGCGATCGAGCAAGCTCCAGGAGTATGTTTGTCTACCGGCTAAGAACATTTATAAAGCAATACATTACATTAAATTACATTTCAGAGTAAGAGAGGCTAAAAGCATCATTGGAGAGAGAACATTCTACGGACATGCTACGACATCCACAGCAGACACGGGGGTATCTATCGGACTCCGGGAGGTCTGCTGGTGACAGTGGGGCATCCACTGGACCTGGTTAGAAGATAGGAGGGAGAGAGAGAGGCACTAGGGAGTTTAGTACAGTAGTGAGCCCTTGGGGGTAGTAATCTTACCCGCAGGATCTCAGCGGGATCTCAAAGCACCAACTGCGGCATTCCGCATCACCACTCGCATGCCCATAGAGGGAGAAGTAATACTACTCATTGAACCATTGCTGTAGCCTTGTCTGGCACATTAGATGAACTTACCTTGTTCTCAAACTCCTCTCTAACTCTTTTAATCATTTTAAACTCATTCTGGAATAATTGCTTTGCAGAGACAAGACTTGAATATGACGAGACGTATTGAACAGGTTTATATCATTAATGACGCAGAAGTTTGTAGGCCTACTTGTGAATAAATATTAGGGTGTGTGAATGTTTTTACAAATACACCGACATTTCTCCATGTCCCGCATGTTGTCACTCTGTAACATCACCTTCAAGAGATGAATAGGCCTACTATTTTAAACCTCACTGCACATATGGGAAAACAGGCCTTTTATCAGATCTATATAATCATTGAACAACGCATTGGTTTGTTTGAGTCAATGATCAGAAATGATGATTTTCTAATCTAATTTCTCTTATTTCCCTAATTCCTAATCGAATTAATAGGGAATTTGTTTAGAAAGGAGGTCCACTTGTGCTATTCTGGCGAGTAGAGTGATACTACTGTCGCTTTGGATAAAGCCAGTCTTGCTTGGGAACTTGCTGGTTAGCATAATTTAAGCATAACAAGGGGAATTGCGCACCAGCCATGGAACGCAAACGGAGATGGAAATGTAACTGTTGGTTACAGAAGGCTACATGGACCGCTCATTGGAGAGCGTGCTGCGCTCAGGACAAAGTTCGATGAATGGATGGACTTAATTTGGAATCCTGGAAAATGTTGATTGTGCTCTAAAAACATGAAAGCATAAAGGTAAAAATGCAGCAATACGAAGTAGCCTAGATGAGATGGTGGTTTAAATGAATGACCACACGTAGAGGAAAGTCCTCACGCGAGAGTAATCAAATAAATTGAGGCTGGTGATAAATGCTGATTATCTACCTGGCTGAGTTCATGGTTACAACCATTCATCTCTTACATACAGGCCTACACAATACTTGCACAATATTTTGGACGTGAAATCCATCCATCCATCTATCAATCGAACTAGCGAATTCAGCCCAACACCTGTGACAGACCGGCAAAAAATGTAAATGCAACAGCACCTGCTAACATTAGAAGCACCGTCTCCCCCACAATCCATTAGCTCACTGAAGATTGGTGGGGCTAGTAAACACTGCTGCAGAGGTTGACATTAGCGACCAGCTACGTTAGCCAGGCAGTTTTTGAGAGCAGCTTGTCTCCAGCATAGACCAGAAACCGCGGTCTTGTGCTGGCTGGGCAGTGGGCACAAACACAATTTAATAGCAATTCATAATAATAAAGTAGGCAGCTGTGAGCAGCTGTGTTTTCTTGTTAGCAATGCGGGTTGTAGCCGGCTCTGTGACAGGCTCTGTTGCATCCCCTAAAAAAAAATCAACAATTTTCCCAGTAGTGTACAGGTGCATACCGGCTCTCTTTTACCGGTACACCGTACCGAACCGTTCCGGCTTACTGTCACTCCTGCCCTCACTCTCTCTCCAGACATGAAATGTCATGAGTGTATTATTAATGGCCCTTTGCCCAGACCTGAGCCCTGCCCCATGATGTTTCCATTTCAAGGACAAGTTCAGCGATGCCGAGACGGAGTTCATCAAAGCTGGGAAGCCGAAGGAGGCGGTGCTGATGTGAGTAGCTGGAGGGCTGGCATAGTTAGCAGTGATGTGAGTAGATAGGGGAGGGGTTGGAGGGCTAGCATAGTTAGCAGTGATGTGAGTAGATGGGGGAGGAGTTGGAGGACTAGCATAGTTAGCAGTGATGTGAGTAGCTAGGGGAGGAGTTGGAGGGCTAGCATAGTTAGCAGTGATGTCAGTAGATAGGGGAGGAGTTGGAGGGCTAGCATTGTTAGCTGTGATGTGAGTAGATAGGGGAGGAGTTGGAGGGCTAGCATAGTTAGCAGTGATACACAGTTAGGTTCATAAATATTTGGACATTGATACAATTTTCATCATTTTGGCTCTGTACACCACCACAATGGATTTGAAATGAAACATTCAATATGTGCTTTAAGAGCAGACTTTCAGCTTTAATTTGAGGGTATTTACATCCAAATCAGGTGAACCTGAACAGTGTAGGAATTACAATAGTTGTCCCTCACTCGACACAAACACACACACACACACACACACCACCGAGGCAGGTTTGGTTGGAGGGATGCTGAAGCAGGTTACAGTGGGACTGGGTGTTCGGCTCTCCTGGTAGAACATAGCCCTTTCCTCTGTCAACACCCTCACTTTACATTAGCTTCATGTGTTCCTAACATACAATAGAGGGTTCACTCCCTGACACAGATTCTACCTAGTCCAGAACTAAGGAACCTCTCTATAGAGGAGTTCCATGAGTGTACTGTATGTACCTAGTCTAGAACTAAGGAAACCTCCTATAGATGTTGTAGTTTAGGGCTAGGCTTCATCTGTTTCAGGTCTGCCCCAACCCTCTAATATTAACCCTAACCCTCTAATGTTAAACCTAACTCTCTAACAATAACCCTAACCCTCGGTTAGCCATCTATATTAAATAGAGAGGTTTGATTCCTGCTTGTCTCCTGGACCACAGGTACGTCCACAACCAGGACTGGGCCAGTGCGCAGCGTGTGGCCGAGGCCCACGACCCAGACAGTGTGTGTGACGTGCTAGTGGGACAGGCCAAGTTTTGCTTCGACCAGAAGGACTTCCAGAAGGCCGAGGCCTTTCTCCTCAGGGCCCAGAGACCCGAACTGGCTGTCAAATACTACAGAGTAAGATCAGAAATGGACCTTAACCATAACCCTAATCCAACCTGCCCGTTAAATACTACAGAGTAAGATCAGAGAGGGACCTTGTAAATGTTGAAACAAACTCCCGGAATCAGAACCATAGTGATTATATCCTGAATCAGAACCACAATGATTATATCCTGAGAATTGGTGTTCTAGTGTTGCTGTCAGTGTTCCAGTAAAAAATATACAGAAGACAAACAATCCACTCTACCTGTTAGGCTGGGTGCTGGAAACACAAACTCGAGTGCAAAAGTGAAGTGACGTTTGGAGGAAGAGCCTTTGTGCTCGAAACGTCACTTTACTTTTGTACTTGCAATAAAAAATAAATCCTTTTTAACGGGAGCTATTTGGTGTACGGAACTTTATTTTTTTTTATCTGTCAGTGTTCCAGTCATCTCAGTATTTTCTGTGTGTGTGTAGTGTGTAACTACAGAGGGGTAGCTTGTGGTGATCACAGATCAAACAGAAAGGGGATGGAGGCTGGTTGATGTTATTGTTGTTTGTTTGTTTGTTTATGTGTCAGGACGCAGAGATGTGGAGTGATGCCATGCGGATCTGTAAAGAGTACCTCCCCAACAAGCTCTCTCTACTTCAGGAGGAATACGAGACGGAGGCCACCAGGAAGGGCTCCCGGTGAGGGAGACATTCACCCCAACCCTAAAGGCCAATTTATACTTCATTGTACGACACTTTTGAGTGTCGACAGACAGAAATTACAGTATGTCACTGTCGACAGTTTTTTGTGTCGGACAGGGGTGTCTTGCACCTACCAAACTTTATAATTTCACAGGCGCCGTCACTTTCATCGCACAGCTGTGATTGGATAGCTACAGTAGATAGAAGGCACGTTCGTTGCCATGGATATGCTTTGGCTTCCTTGTTTTGGTTTTGGCTGAACAGCTGATGCGCTAAACAGCTGTAGTGCGCGTGCCGGTAAACTACGAACCGACCACCTTCTCTTTCTTTTCCTCCTCTCTCAACAAAATCTAATTTAAAATCTCTTCCTCCTCCTCTATAATCTCGTCTATATCAGATACTGGCACCGGTACAGCGGCCATCATTCGCGCAATGTAAACAATGTAACAGCCTCGAATTTGATGTTGTCATAGAGACAATCAGCCACGCGTCTCCAAAAAACCATGGAGGTGATCGGACACTTGAAGTATAAATGCTAAATGTTGGTCAACATTTTTTTTCTTTGGACAGACATTTGTCGTACGACACTTGTCGACTGATATAAATTAACCCTCACCCTCATCTCTCTCTAGCCGTCATATCTCTCTAACACATCTCTCTCTAACCCCCATCTCTATAGCCCTCACCCTCATCCCTCTCTAACCCTCATCATTCTCTAACCCTCATCCCTCTCTTACCCCCACCCTCATCTCTCTCTAACCCTCACCCTCTCTAACCCTCACCCTCATCTCTCTCTTACCCTCATCCCTCTCTAACCCTCATCTCTCTCTAACCCTCATCTCTCTCTAACCCTCATCTCTCTCTAGCCCTCACCCTCATCTCTCTCTTACCCTCATCTCTCTCTAACCCTCACCTCTCTCTAGCCTTCACCCTCATCTCTCTAATCCCCATCTCTCTCTAACCCTCATCTCTCTCTAACCCTCACCCTCATCTCTCTAATCCACATCTCTCTAACCCTCATCTCTCTCTAACCCTCATCTCTCTAGCCCTCATCTCTCTCTAACCCTCATCTCTCTCTAACCCTCATCTCTCTCTAACCCTCATCTCTCTAATTCTCACCCTAACCCTCACCCTCATCTCTCTCTAAAGTAGAGTTGGAACAGTGTAGTTGAATAAAAATGAAAGTATTTGCCAAAGCCTGGGTTCGCTCAAAAATATGTTCAGTCAGGTTTATTAAGAAAACAATACGATTGCAAACGGACCTCAAAGTAAAAACACAGAGTGATTCTATCAGGAGAAGTAAGTCATGAGCTCGCTGGATCCTCCTTATATCTGCCCAAAGCAAGGATGTGGATTTGATTGGCTGAGTTGTCTACACGTCATCGTGAGGTGACGGATATCACACAGTGGTAGAAATGAATGTGGGATGAAACTCACTTTGAATATCACTTTGAATATAGACAAAGGCTGAGCCAGGGCGGAAGGACATAAGGTGTGGCCTTTCTGACTTAAACAAAGAGAGGAGGATAGGAGGTGTTTACATTTACAAAAGGGAGAGTTGAGGTGTTTACAATTACAAAGAGGGAGAGTTGAGGTGTTTACAATTACAACGAGATTGAAACTAGAGGTTGCAGGGGAAAGAAAAGATATAAATCTGAATAGTCTTGAGACTGTGTGTTAAATTCCATGACAACTCCCTCATCTGTGGCTGAACAGCCACATAAAATATATACATCAGATATAAAATAAGCATAATCAAAAAAAATAAAAAAAATAAAAAAATCAATTATAAACACAAATTTCAAAAACTCTATGCTATACATGTGGAAAGGAAGTAATCTCTCCACTAGGTGGAGCAAGAACAAAAATGCAAATTACGCTTTAAAACTCCTTGTTTCAGAAATTTGACAGGAAACAAGGTAAAAAAAACATGTATAGTCTAAGAGTGGACAACCATTCACCAAAAAACTTGATTTAACAAGGCAAAAAAAAAAAATGGTTACCAGTGTAAGAAGGGCAAAAAACCTCTTGGTCAATTTAGAGGAAAAACCCAAACTTATTTATCAACTCATGTTTCAACCATTGTAACTCTTGTAAACAAATATGATATTTTTCAGATTATTTCAAATATCATTCACTCTTGTGAATAATCGCATGTGATGTCCTATGGAACATAGCTTCCATGTGTGCGTCTCTGAATGTTTAATGTAGGTTCCAGTGTGTGCGGTCCATGTTGTCATACCACAACCACAAGAAGGAGGTGACCGGCAAGGTCAGTCTCCGATTGCTCATCAGAGGAGAGGAGAGTGTGGCGGTGGCTGTCAAGGTCACTCTTGTTCACAGTGTATATCCAACAGTCATTTAGGTGACACTTCTCTTTTGGGCAATAGAATGTCATTTGGGGAATGCAAGGCGTCTTCTCTTCTAGATCGCAACTTCAATGTCGCGTTGTTTGAAATCAGTTATGTTCAATGTTAGTGTGTGCAGGTGTGTGTGCGTGTGTGGTGCATCTTGTGAGGTCATGGCTGTGGAGTTTCTCCATGTTGCCATCATAACGATCATGAGAAGGAGGTGACCAGCAAGGTCATTTTTCCTCCGATTCCTCGTCAGAGGAGAGGACAGTGTGATGGCCCATGGTTTTGGCCTCTGAGCCCTCTGGTTCAGCTGCATCCTTGATCTCCTGGTGTTGGCGATCCCCTGGTGGACCGTCGTCTGCTGCTTTGACCCGTCGGCAATGGCTTGCATGGATCCACGAAGTCCTCTCAGCTACTTTGACCGCTGTCTGCGTGGTGAGTAGAACCTGGTACGGCCCGAGCCACCTCGGCGAGTTCCAGCTCTTTCGTCTGTGGTCGCGGACCAGGACCCAATCCCCAGGAGAGATGTGATGCAGGAAACCCTCCTTAGCCTCAGGAATGGCGGTCCTCACTCCCTGTTGTTGGAGAGTATCTTACTTGGTGTGGATCTCCAACCCAGTCAGTAGCTTCCATTGCCGTCTGCAGCCACATGCCTGTCTCCTCCTTGGTAACAAACTCAGAGACACCCAGTGAAATGTGTGGGACACCTTGTTTTTCATCATACAGCTGTTTCTGTGTCTCTGTCAGACACACAGAGAGAGCTGCATGGTCAGGATCTACATACAGCATAGCACATTCAAGAACCTCACTACTTTGTGGTTGTAACCAGACTTTCTCAAAATCATGATCTTGTTGTAGTGGGGATACATTTGCAGTGCAGTGTAATGAAGTCTGTGGTGTGAGAGGGGTGTCATATGAATAACAGGAGTTAATTTTTGAGAACAGCTTAGAACGTTGGAGTGACATCTGATCATTATTTTCAATGTTCCAGGAATATGTCCAACTTGTCATATGTTCTATAAACATGAGGTCGCGCAGTGGTGTTACCTGTTTAGGCCGGATAATGGTGACCCCATTTGAGTCACAGCACATCTGAAAACCTAGTTTGCACAGCAGATCTCTTCCCATTAGGTTAACAGGACAACAATGAGAATAGATAAATTGGTGTTGGAATTCAGCATCATCCAACACAACAGGAAGTGACGTAGTCATTCTCTCAGATTTTTCAATACCTGCTGCACCAATGGTTTTTGCAACTTCATTTGTTAGTTTAGGAACAACATTAATTTTTGAGGAGCTTAGGACTGATGAGTGTGCGCCGGTGTCAGCTAAAAACATGAGTTGCTCTCCATTAACTTCTAAAGTTACTACTGGAAGCTCGGACGGTGTTGTATGCAGATTAAGGTATTGACAAATATGAACAACCTTCTCTTTATCCTGTACAGCTGTACTATCTGACGGTCCCTCAGCAAAACTCTCTGTCTGTTCCTGGCCTAGTCATGACTGTTGCTGTGGGTTGTTCAGGGAAATTCCAGCAGGTGGCGCCGAACCCCAGGTTGCAGGATTCTTTCTCTCCTTTCGCCTGCTGTAAATGTGACAGTCTTTGATCCAGTGACCAGTTTTACCACAATGAAAACACGCGTCAGTTTTGTCTCTGTTTTCGTTTCCCTCCCTCGGTTTCCTCCTGTAGCTTATTCTGTTACTATGCCTGCTATTTCTGTTCATGTGACGACCCTGTGGTCGTTGTTCCCTCTCTGATCTCTCGGACTGGTTTTCTATCTGTTCCAGTTGAGCGGCTTGTAACTTGGCTGTACCTAACTTAAGTTCTTTCGCCTCCCTTTGTTCAATGTGAACGCGAAGCCGCTCCGCATACCGGAAATGGTCAACAACTTCCTCGAGCGAAGTTGACTCCCAGGTGTGGCAACACATCCTAACTTGGTCAGACAAAGAGGAGAGAGAGTTATTCATCAACTGTTGTTTTAGAATTTTCTTATAATCGGCATTCTCTTTGTCCATGCCACTGTGTGACGCAAAGACTGATTCCAGTCTTTCCCAAAATTTCTCGAACTGCTCATCGGATTGTTGTTTACAATATGTGATACGGTCCCAATCCATTTTCTTTGGGAAACGAGTTTTGATTCTGTTCAACAGAGCAGTATTTTGGTCAGCAAAATCTGCATGAGAAAAAGGCAATGCAATGTCAAACGGATGTTTCACATCCACCCATTTCAACCCAAGGCATTGTCTCATGATCATGGCGATTTCCTCTGCGTGAGGCTCATACATACGAACTAAACTGTTAAAAAGATTTTCAAACTCGTCAATGTCTTTGGTTGGATCGGGCAACGTTTTAGCAACATCACGAAGTTCGTCTGAACGCCACGGTCTATACACTCTGATTTCAGGGGTCCAGGCCGCGTGGCCCTCTTCATCATCTGTTTGAGACGGTCGGGGATTAGGGTTCGGGCATCGTACCATTGGGGCTAGGAGTTGCGGTTCCTCCAGACTATTACTAGCTATTTGTAGTTGTTCCAAATTTAACTTAGCCTCAGATATGGCTCTAGCCAATTCTTTCTTCCTGTCCTGCTTTTGCTTTGTATAACATCTAGTCGACAGAGCTATAGAATGGACGGGAGAAGAGGGTGGTCCTGGAGGTACGCTCCGGTCGGGGGAAAGGGGCGCATTTAATTCGTATTGCGGAGGCGCCTGCATGTGTGGTGCAGAGGCAATACTGTGAGGGGATACGGCAGAGAGAGAAGGGACATGGCTAATAATGGCGGGGGCATTGTTAGGAGGTGTGATCACGGCGCAACGAGTCGAGGGAGAGAAGTCTAGGTCAGAGTGATTCGATGGGGGAAGCGGCGGAGACGCCGTTGGCTGTATAGCTTCATTGTATCTTTTCTCTGACTTCAAAAACCCTTCCCGCGCTACTGACTCCCAAATTTTAAACGCTGCCCAATCGATGGCATTTCCACTTTTCTTACCCAACTTTGTCTTCTCAAATGCTTCTAGTTGAACCCTAATGTTGGCCAAGGCTTTAACGCTAAGAGTACCAGATGGAGACGGAAAACTGCTATTCTTAGCCCATAGCTGAATCTGCCAACAGGCACTAGCAGAATATTTTAGCGCAACAATTTTAGCCGGACCAGACAATTTGAGAATATCAAGTGGCGAGCTAGTAACGGCACCCATTTTGCACCAAATCGCTTACGAAAAAAACAAACCAAAAGATACTCTCCCACACTCCTTCGTAACACGGAGATGAACGTCTCTCAGACTACTCACTAGCAGTTACGATTTACGGCCCTTAAAAACAGTGTCGGCAAAAAATAAACAGTACTGTTACCTGAAAAATATATATATATAGCGCTTAAACAACACATACAAGACAGAGCTGAAGTTCAAACAGTAAACACAGCAGACTAACAATCCCGTGCACATACAAGAAAGAAGACAGCAGACTCACACGGGAACGCAAAACAAAGAACGACCAAAAGACGACCAAAAAAGACTAATATACGACTTAACACACAAACATGCTCGAACTGCACTACACTTGGTCAAGGCTAGACCGGATGTCTAGATCCTACCAAATACTGTACAGCCCCTTGGTCAAATCTCTACCAGAAACGCGGATTGCAAAACTCTCAATCACTTCCTGTAGCTACATCTCCATTGAGCAAAACTCTCTCAACGTGCTCGCGGTTTAAACTCACCCGCGACCGGCCAAAGGGAAACCTGTTCTGTGCCAACTCTTTGGCGTATTTAACTCAAAAAACCCCGTTCTAAGCTGCAACCGATAAACAACCTAAAATTGTACATCAACTACAGGGGAACAAGATTCACGAGACCAAACTCTCACTTGAACAGCTTATACCCTCGTAACGAAACAAGGATGAAGTCAAAAGACAATACGATATAAATATCTATTGCTGCTCACAACCTCCTTAGATAGTTACTTTAACTCATACGTACTAAAAAATACCCACGCTGGGGTTTTCTGTTTTCAATAATCTAGACCAACAAGCTGAACCAAAACCCAAGGCAAATAACAAGCATAAAAGGATATTGTTTTTCAACGTACCGTGAGCTTAACCGGGTGAAACCAACGGCGGGGCTTCTCCAAAACCAATGCGCATAGACGCAACGAGAGAAGCTTTCCAAAGCGGCTACCGCTTCGCACGTCTGCGTCCCTCGCTTCCACCCCGGCGAATCTCACGGCAGTCGATCCCGTCCTCAAGTCGCCAATTGTAGTTGAATAAAAATGAAAGTATTTGCCAAAGCCTGGGTTCGCTCAAAAATATGTTCAGTCAGGTTTATTAAGAAAACAATACGATTGCAAACGGACCTCAAAGTAAAAACACAGAGTGATTCTATCAGGAGAAGTAAGTCATGAGCTCGCTGGATCCTCCTTATATCTGCCCAAAGCAAGGATGTGGATTTGATTGGCTGAGTTGTCTACACGTCATCGTGAGGTGACGGATATCACACAGTGGTAGAAATGAATGTGGGATGAAACTCACTTTGAATATCACTTTGAATATAGACAAAGGCTGAGCCAGGGCGGAAGGACATAAGGTGTGGCCTTTCTGACTTAAACAAAGAGAGGAGGATAGGAGGTGTTTACATTTACAAAAGGGAGAGTTGAGGTGTTTACAATTACAAAGAGGGAGAGTTGAGGTGTTTACAATTACAACAGGGAGATTGAAACTAGAGGTTGCAGGGGAAAGAAAAGATATGAATCTGAATAGTCTTGAGACTGTGTGTTAAATTCCATGACAACAGACACACAATCAGGTTAGAGTAGACGCAACAGAATAGGGTTAGGGTTGAATAGACAGTAGAAACCCTTCCTGGCTTTCATGACTTCACAACAAAAAAAAGAGAGGGAGAGAGATACATAAAAGAGACAAAGAGAGAGAGAGAGATGAAATAATTCCTGCAGTCTTCATTTCAGGCCCGCATTGAGATTAATTCAGGCCTGTTTTAGCCTCAATCAGTCTTGGAGAGTCTAATCTCTAACATGTGCTGTGTGTGTGTGTGTGTGTGTGTGTGTGTGTGTGTGTGTGTGTGTGTGTGTGTGTGTGTGTGTGTGTGTGTGTGTGTATGTATGTTTGTGTGTATGTGTATGTGTGTGTGTGTGTGTGTGTGTGTGTGTGTGTGTGTACTAGCGGGGTGGAGGGCATGGTGGAGCAGGCCAGAGAGTGGGAGCAGGTGGGAGAGTACTCCCGAGCTGTGGAGTGTTACGTCAAGGTCAAGGATGCCTCCAATGTGGCCTTGATGGAGAAGTGCTGGATGAAGGTAAAACAGCAGAGGACCCTGCTGAGTTTACAGTGTGCTTGATGAACCAGGAAGTGTTTGATGAGTGCTTCTCTGCCCCAGGCGGCGGAGCTGTCCATCAAGTTCCTGAGCCAGGACCGAGCGGTGGAGGTCATCCACACCCTGGGACCACGTCTCACCCAGCTACACAAGTACAGCTCTGTGAGTCCACAGTCTTAACAAGGAATTACATTTCACTATTTCAGTGTGGCGTTAGCGCAGTCTTTCAAGCAGTGTGAATGGTTTATTTTGCTCACTACCTCTCCATTCAGATACCTTCCAGAATATGACTGATGTGTTGTGTAATATAATAAATATAAATAAAGATATATATATATATATATCTTTATATATATAAAATTGTGCTGTCAACCGATTAAAAAAATTATCAATCACTAGTATATACTTGTATTTTGAAGGGGGGGGGGGGGTGTAAAACAATTAAGCATACACATTTTTGTGATGTTAGAATAAAGAAATGAATGACAAAGGCCGGGTTTACCAAAAGCTTCTTAGCGCTAAGAAGCTTCTTAGATCCTTCTTAAGGCTCCCGTAAGAAGCAAACACGTTTCCCAGATTGCTTCTTAGCCTCGGACGATCTTTACTTAAGAGGGTTTTGTACAAAAGGTGTGGGGTGTTCTTAACACCTTATATTGCTCTTTCCATGCTCCTTGTCACAAGTGCAGCCAGTCTTGTGCCATATGATTATATACCCGCTGAAGGGGAGTTGCTTTATCCAGTTGGGTAGTAAGAAATGCATGGAAATAGTAACGATTACCCTGTTGAACAAGCTGCAGGTGTGACATAATCTCACTCTCTCTTTCTCTACTCTCACCCAGATGTGCTTTCAGGTACTGAAATTTGGCACAGACTGATTTTACGTGAATCGGTACTCGGTAGTACCAATGTAATTTCGTCGGTACCCTTAACAAAAGTGTTCGGTACCCAATCCTAGCGTGTACCCATTATCCAGTCCTCATCTCTACTCCTCTCTCCTCTTCCATCCTCTCCTCCTCTCTCCTCTCCTCTCTGCTCTCCCCTCCTCTCCTCTCTTCTCCTCTCCACCTCTACTCCAGGCGGCTGAGCTGTATCTGAACATGGACCTGTTTAAAGAAGCCATTGATGCTTTCATTGAGGGGGAAGAATGGAATAAAGCTAAGAGGGTGGCCAAGGAGCTAGATCCAAAGTGAGTTCCACCCCCTACCCCCCTCCCACACACACACACACACACACACACACACACACACAGCCACCCCTGCCACTCTGGTCACCCTGACAACTTTTAGCTGCTGCATCTATTGCGTTTAACAGCCTATTTCTGCAGGTACGAAAGTTATGTGGACCAGAGATACAAAGACCACTTGAAGAACCAAGGCAAAGCTGACTCTGTAAGTGTAGTAGCCACTAATGAAGTCTGTTTCAAAAAATAGATTTGCTCAGCTACTCACTATTGTTCTAAAGAGTAAACAGTGTGTGTGTGTGTGTGTGTGTGTGCGTGCGTGCGTGCGTGCGTGTGCGTGCGTGTGTGCGTGCATGTGGGTGTATGTGTAGCTGGTAGGAGTGGATGTGATTGCTGCTCTGGACATGTATGCTGAGAGAGGCCAGTGGGAGAAGTGCATAGAGACCGCCTCCAAACAGGTAACCCTCACCTACCCCACCCTACCTACACCTACCCCACCCTAGTATCGACCCCTACCCCACCCTATTATCTACCCATACCCCACCCTATTTACCCCTACCCCACCCTATTTACCCCTACCCCACCCTAGCATCTAACCCTACCCCACCCTCGTATCTACCCCTACCCCACCCTAGTATCTATCCCTGCCCCACCCTATCTGCCCCTACCCCACCCTATCTACCCCTACCACACCCTATCTACCCCTACCACACCGTACCTAACCATATCCCACCATATCTACCCCTTCCCCACCATATCTACCCCTACCCCACCCTATCTACCCCACTCTACCTACCCCTACCTCAACCTATCTACCCTTACCCCGCCCTATCTACCTCTCACCTACCCTATCTACTGTACCCCTACCCCACCCTATCTATCCATCTCTCACGCACCCTACCTACCCCTCACCCACCCTATCTACCCCCTACCCACAACCTATCTATCCCTACCCCACCCTACCTACCCCTCATTCACCCTATCTACCCCTCACCCACCCTATCTACCCCCTACCCACAACCTATCTCCCCCACCCCACCCTACCTACCCCTCATTCACCCTATCTACCCCTCACCCACCCTATCTACCCCCTCCTCACCCATCCTATTCATTATCTCTTTTCTGTATGTTGGTAGAATTTCAAGATCCTACACAAGTATGTGGCTCTGTTTGCCACCCACTTGATCAAGGAGGGAGATGCAGAGAAGGTCCTCAACCTGTATGCCCAGTATGGAGTACCAGCCAACCCTCAGGTACCCCCCCCGCTCTCTCTTAGGAGGCACACACTACTGCCCCCCACTAGAGGGTAGACACTACTGCCCCCCGCTAGAGGGTAGACACTACTGCCCCCTGCTAGAGTGTAGACACTACTGCCCTCTGCTAGAGGGTAGAAACTACTGCCCTCTGCTAGAGGGTAGACACTACTGCCCTCTGCTAGAGGGTAGACACTACTGCCCTCCGCTAGAGGGTAGACACTACTGCCCCCCGCTAGAGGGTAGACACTACTGCCCCCCGCTAGAGGGTAGACACTACTGCCCTCTGCTAGAGGGTAGAGACTAGGGCTGCTCGATTAATCGGATTTTAATCTAGATTAAGATCTGGGCTGTCAACGATCATTAAAACAAAATAATTGCCATAAAATGATTTTGCACAAATCAAGTGCACCCTACACTGCAGACTGTGCTGTACTGTGCTTGACCCCTCCCCCACCCCCCAAAGCCCCAAAACAAACACTTTAGTTCAGAGCGAGACGAGTTGTCAAGCGAGGCGCACGCATGCTCCTCTCGAACAAAACACGACAAGAAGATTATGGCAGCAGAAAGAGAGCCGCTGGTGGACGAGAGCTAAAACCAAGTCAGTGGTGTGGAAACACTATGGGTTTGCGGAGACAGATTTGGACCAAGTTGAGACGGTGTGTAAAATTTGCTACGCAGTCGTAGCTGCCCCTCAAAGTAGCCCTTCTCAGTCCCGTTGTCGCATTCCACTCGCTCATGCCAGACAACAGTCCTTTGCCGGTCCATTCACTTTGCCGTCAAAATAAATCGGTGTCGGCTAGGTCAGAGGTCAGATAAACATGAAACTTCACTTACCTAAGCAAAAGGGTCTATTTTAACAAATGCTGGGTTTTGAAGCCTCGGCGCTGCCATTAAATAACTTATTTAGACGCGTTCTGTCATAGTGAAATTATTTTTCAGAGGTAGTCTTCTTCTGTGGTGGTGGCTTTGAAACTTCTTTATTTATCAGTTTTGGCACTTCTCTGCCACTTCTCTAATCCAAAGAACATTGTTAAAAAGAAAAGCCAGTCAACATTTAATAAATTAATTGTTATCAAAGTCAATGTATAATTTGATATGTTAAGAACATGTTAAAACTTTTGATAAAAAAGAAATTAAATTCAATGAATAATCGTGTTAAATAATCGTGATCTCAATATCAATCAAAATAATCGTGATTATGATTTTTGCCATAATCGAGCAGCCCTAGTAGAAACTACTGCCCCCTGCTAGAGGGTAGACACTACTGCACTCTGGTAGAGGGAAGACACTACTGCCCCCTGCTAGAGGGTAAACACTACTGCCCCCTGCTAGAGGGTAAACACTACTGCCCCCTGCTAGAGGGTAGACACTAGGGGTGTAACGGTACGAAAACATCACGGTTCGGTACGTACCTCTGTACGGACGTCTCGGTACGGTTCGGTTCAGGAGCGGCGCGCCTGCACTACTCTGATTCCTTTTCTATTCTTTGAAAATTATCTTGAATCAATCTTTTTAATATAATTTTATTTACAAACAGCAATACCTTTCAGGCTGCGTCACTGCCCCCCCCCCCCCCCCCAAAAAAACACACGCCTGTGATGCGAGGAGACTCGTTTTCACATTGACAGAAGCGATGGCAGAGAGAGTGAAAGGTTCAAAGTGTGGCGCTATTTCACAAGAGTCGATTAAGAAACAGCCCAACTGTGACAAATATTTTGCGTCAGTCTACTGAAAGGGATCTGCTCGAATGATCTGTCGGGTCGCTCGGCACATGACTGTACCGTACCGAAAGCCCCGTACCATACGGTACGAATACATGTACCGTTACACCCCTAGTAGACACTACTGCCCCCCACTAGAGGGTAGACACTACTGCCCCCTGCTAGAGGGTAGACACTACTGCCCCCTGCTAGAGGGTAGAGACTACTGCCCCCTGCTAGAGGGTAAACACTACTGCCCCCTGCTAGAGGGTAGACACTACTGCCCCCCACTAGAGGGTAGACACTACTGCCCCCTGCTAGAGGGTAGAGACTACTGCCCCCTGCTAGACGGTAAACACTACTGCCCCCTGCTAGAGGGTAGACACTAATGCCCCCTGGTAGAGGGTAGACACTACTGCCCCCTGCTAGAGGGTAGACACTAATGCCCCCTGCTAGAGGGTAGACACTAATGCCCCCTGCTAGAGGGTAGACACTACTGCCCCCTGCTAGAGGGTAGACACTACTACAGCTGGTCACCATTGAGCCTTCTCCTCTGCCCCTCAGAACTTCAACATCTACAAGCGGATGTTCCTGGACCTTCTGAACCTGCCGGGACGGGACGGGCCCGAGTCCTACCGCATGTGGGCCGACCTGAGAGATGTGCTGCTGCTGCTGGTGAGGACTGGGCCAGACTGGTACTGGAACTAGAACTAGAACTGGACTTGCCAGATTGGTACTGGAACTAGAACTAGAACTGGACTGGCCAGACTGGTACTGGAACTAGAACTAGAACTAGAACTGGACTGGCCAGACAGGTATTGGAACTAGAACTAGAACTGGGCCAGACTGGTACTGGAACTAGAACTAGAACTGGACTGACCAGACTGGTACTGGAACTAGAACTAGAACTGGACTGGCCAGACTGGTACTGGAACTAGAACTAGAACTAGAACTAGAACTGGACTGGCCAGACTGGTATTGGAACTAGAACTAGAACTGGGCCAGACTGGTACTGGAACTAGAACTAGAACTAGAACTGTACTGGGCCTGACTGGTACTGGAACTAGAACTGGGCTGGGGATGGTCCAGACTGGTACTGGAACCAGAACTGAATTGGACCAGACTGGTACTGGAACTAGAACTAGAACTGGACTGACCAGACTGGTACTGGAACTTGAACTGGACTGGGACTGCTCCAGACTGGTACTGGGACCAGAACTGAATTGAACCAGAACTGAATTGGACCAGACTGGTACTGCAACTAGAACTGAATTGGACCAGACTGGTACTGGAACTAGACTGGGGCAGAGGGAATTTTATGACGAGGGCTCAGAGACACTGAATCACTAATACTATATAATCACAGTATAATAATGCTGTATAATACAGTAGAATACTGCTGTACTCTCCTAGCCCTAGTATCTTCTGTCCTGTATGAGAACTGGACAGGTATATGATTTAGCACCAGGGTTGGGGAGTATCGGATTACATGTAACGCCGTTACGTAATCAGATTACAAAAAAACAGTAACTGTAATCCGTTACAGTACAATTAAAAATATGTAATCTAGATTACAGTTACATTTGCATAGTAACGGGGATTACAGGCGTGATTACAATCACCCCTCGCCTCCTCATCAGTTTTACAAAATAGGTTTAAAAAAAAAAAAAAAAAAAAAAGAAGTAGGCTAGTAATACCAATTGCGCGCAGCGCACCAACAAGATTCCCACTGATGTGCTCGTTGGACCACAGCTGCCAGACAGACAGCGAGCAGCACGGGCATCATGGCAGAAATAGCGCAATGTGCATTAAAATCCTGGAAATACCAGCATTTTTTTTATTTACCTATCACAGAACCACAACAATATTACAGCACAGTGTAAACTATGCCTCCCAGCCACCTGCCTCGACGGCCAAGGTCTCAATGTCCAACCTGAAAAAACATTTGCTGGTAAGTTAACGTTAGCTAATGTCAAACGTTAGGGTAGCTAACGTTAACCTTACTTCCACTGACAGCTAAATTAGCTAGCAGTAGGCTTCTACAGTATAGCACTAATGTTCAACCAGAAAACCAGACCCAAGCGCCCATTCAGATTATTTTCACTCAATAGTGCCTGTCGGTGTTATTCAAGAGCTATAACGAACTGCCTGGGAAAACTGGTCAGTGGGTGCTTTATCCATAATATATAAGGCTGTGTGTCCACTGGCAAGCTGTATAGCTGAATAGCGCCAATCACAGTTGCTTAAAATGCATTAGAGTTGGAGTTTAGAGCTGGCTCCGACGTTTACACCTAACGTTAGCTACATTAGCAACGAGTGTCGTGTTTTGCAGACTGCAATTAACTAGCCAAGGCAAGATGACACGCACCCTAACCTCTTGGCATTAACACTTGCTCTAACTGGACGGGCGCTGGGCAACTGCTGTTTAGCTATGTTGTCAGCTCTAGAACACAGAAAAATAATAAATAATGTAGGATTTCTGGTGAAATACACAGTACATTTTATATCTGGTGAAATACACAGTACATTTTATTTAAAGTAATCCAAAAGTAACTGAAAGTAATCCCTTACTTTACTTTTAAATTGTGGTAATCGGATAACGTTACTGACTACAATTTTTCACAAGTTACTTGTAACTGTAAGGGATTACTTTTTAAAAGTAACCTTCCCAACCCTGTTTAGCACGTTGACTATGCTCCATCTGACAGTATAACTGTATAACTGTAACCATGTAGCTCAATATAGAGAAGAGAGAAGACCACAGCCAGACTGACCAGCTGCCATACCAAAAACAACTGTATTTTGTCCATGACTCTCTGCCTTGATATTTTGCAGTGTGAGAACCTGACCAAGTCCTCGGAGGCCAACTCTCCTGCTCACGAGGAGTTTGAGCAGATGCTGCTGATGGCTCACTACTACGCCACGCGGTCTGCTGCTAAAGGGGTTGACCAGCTGGTATGAACACAATACATGCATCCACTGGTCACATGCACTCCACGCACAAACCTACACATCCTGCACAGATAACCCTAGCCTATTCATTCTGCACAGTCTATTGTGGGTTAGGGTTCACAGCCTGATGTGGGTTAAGGTTAGGGTTCACAGCCTGTTGTGGGTTAAGGTTAGGGTTCACAGCCTGTTGTAGGTTAGGGTTAGTGTTCACAGCTTGTTGTGCATGATGCATTAACTCATAGTCCCTGGCATGACTGATACACTCCCTTCTTTTCCTCTCTTAACTCCCTTCTCCTTTCTCCTCTACCATCCTTACCTCTTCTTTCTACCCACCCTCTCCTATCTCCTCCTGTCTCTTCTCACTGTCTCTCCTCCTCTCTCCCCTCCCCTATCTCTTCCCCTCTCCTCCATCTACCCTCCTGCCTCTCTTCTCTCGTATCCTCTCTTATCTCCTCTTCTTCTCTCCCCTTTGCTTTCCTCCTCTCTCCTTCCCTCTGTCTTCCCTTTCTCTCCCCTACCCCCCCCTCTCTCCTCCTCCCGTCCTCTCCCCCAGGTCAGCGTGGTGGCCAAGCTGTCTGTCTCCCTGCTGCGCCACACAGAGCTGGTTCCTGCTGACAAGGCCTTCTACGAGGCAGGGATGGCCTGCAGGGTGAGGCAGGGTCAGGGGTCATTAGTCTGGGATCTGATTGGCCGTCAAAGACACTGGAACTGAATGCCCTTCACGTTTGGCCGATTAATATCCCACAAAATGTTTTTTTTGTCTTCAATTAAAGTAACAAAGATGTTGAATTTGGCAATGGGTGAAATTAGTAGCTTAGTTCTGCCCTCTCCTGCTTAGCCTTGAGGTGTTCAGCTCCTCTTTCATAATGATAAAAGTTTCTTATGAAAGTTGTTGGTTCTGAATATGCTGATAGTGTGTGTGTGTGTGTGTGTGTGTGTGTGTGTGTGTGCGTGCGTGCGTGCATGCGTGCGTGCGTGCGTGCACATGTATTTGTTTATTTCTACACAGGCGATTGGCCGGGAGAATATGGCCTTCATCTTCCTCAACCATTTCCTGGATCTGTCGGATGTGAGTCTAGTACAGGAGATAACTGTGAGATAGCACTCCTGTCCCTAACACTGTCCTCTCTCGGCTGTCAGATAGCACTCCTGTCCCTAACACTGTCCTCTCTGAGCTGTCAGATAGCACTCCTGTCCCTAACACTGTCCTCTCTGAGCTGTCAGATAGCACTCCTGTCCCTAACACTGTCCTCTCTCAGCTGTCAGTTATGCCGGACTCGCACTCAATGTTTCCGCTGGTAAGGTTTTGCCGTGGCGTGGCGCCATGGCAAAATCCTTGCCGCCACACCATACATTTGATACAAAAAATAATAATACAAATTAGGCTATATACTGTATAGTCTTAATTAAGCAATAATACATGAGATGCCGTTCTTTAACGTCATTAATGGTACGAGAGTGCTGTGGCAATACCGAGGCGCTTGAGGCGTTATATAATTTGTATTAAAGTCTTAAATTAAAAATCTGTAAGTTTCTAAAAAGTTCTGCCTAAAAGCGCTTTCAAAAGACTTTTTTGTGCTTTAAGGGATGTTTTCTTCAGTGAACCTGTTACAAAATAATAGTGTTTAATCAGTGTTTGAATTGGATCAAAATGTGCCGGTACCTAGCCTACTCCTTAAAGGACAATGCTCGTTTTTGACAACCTGGACCTTATTTAGGACATATTATAAGACGTTTGACTCACCGAGATCACTGTGGTGTAGTTCGGAGGCCTGTAGAAGAAATGTAAAATCCAGCGCGAGCCAGTATATCCATGTAATGGCGGTGATCGGGGCAACGAGAATGCAGCTTCTAAAAATCTATTTTCTGCCGCGAAACGGTTGTTTTCATCAATCTGTCTGGATGAATCGCTAGTTGTGCTTACATAGAGAGCATAGGCCTGTTGTGGTATTTCCCATGCCTCTGTAATATGATCTTTAGAAACGTCGTTAGACACGAAATAACTTCCTCACTTGCTCCAGCACGCATGCGCACAGCGTGCTGGAGCAACGATTGCGCGCTGTGCGCATTACTGCTGGAGAAAGTGAGGAAGCTATTTCGTTTCGAAAGACGTTTCTAAAGATCATGGCATGTGAAAACCACAACAGTTATGCTCTATGTAAGCACAACTAGCGATTCATCCAGAAAGATTGATGAAAACAACCGTTTCGCGGCAGAAAATAGATTTTTAGAAGCTGCATTCTCGTTGCCCCGATCACCGCCATTACATGGATATACTGGCTCGCGCTGGATTTTACATGTCTTCTACAGGCCTCCGAACTACACCAAAGTGATCTCGGTGAGTCAAACGTCTTATAATATGTCGTAAATAAGGTCCAGGTTGTCAAAAACGAGCATTGTCCTTTAATAGGGTACATAGCAGTTTAAAATCTATGAATGTTTGTAATCAATAAGTGGACTCATACAGCGTAGAGCTAGATAACGTTCCAGTAAGAAGTGCCGGCAGCTCCTGCTCATCTCTGGCCTATTTGGTCCTATCATTCGCTGATGACAACTGGCGGATCCAAAAGCATATATTCTCCAGATGGACATCCGACAATATTTGAAGAAGAACAGAAAGTAGAAATATAGCTGCAAGCAGCAATGTGGGGGCCAAGCAGGACGCGCGACCAGCGCATCAAAGACAAAAAGCGAAACACGCCATAGCCGCATTCGAATCCCTACCGCAGTTTTGAAAATCGGGCATACGGTTCAGAATAAACGCACTTCCAACTTTGGCAGGTTGGTGGCGCTAGAGAGTTCGAGGTGTTGACTTGGTGACAGGGGTCACGGGACCGTCCCCGACGAGTGTGCCAAATGTGGTTATGATACAACAAAACGTTATTGACATATGACCACACTTCCTGTTTGGTGGCTTGGACGCCAAATTCGATTGGCTGTAGTGAGTGAACGCCTTCGACAATCGAAAATCCCTGTAATCCTTTCGTGGACATTGGTCTAGAGAATGTGTACAGCCAGTTTCATGTAGATTGGTATAAATCCCTAAGAGAAGATACATTTTAAGTGATTTACACAAAATACAAAATGGTGGGAAATCCCATTGGTGGAAAATGACATCATAGGGTGTGATGAACTCGGCATGAGCCAGGGATTCCAACGGTACCTCATTTTTTAAAATTGGTCCAACAGGTCAAAATGTGTGTGCCTAAATGCACTTCCAACTTTGACATGGTGGTGGCGCTAGACGGTTCGAGCTGTCGGGATGACACTTGCTGACAGGCTTCATGGGACTTTCCCTGATGAGTGTTCCAAATGTGGCTTTGATACATTAACAATTTGCTGAGATATGACCACACTTCCTGTTTAGCGGCTTGGTCGCCAAATTCGATTGGCTGTAGCGGGCGAACGCTTTCGAGAATCGAAAATCCCTTTAAGATTCCTATAGACATTGGTCTAGAGATGACACCCACCACGTTTCGTGCAGATTGGTGAAAATTCCTAGGAGGAGATACATTTTAAGTGTTTTTCACAAAATCCAAAATGGCGGGAAATCCAATGTGGCTGAAAATTATGTCATGGGGTGCGTTGAACTCGGCTTGAGCCAAGGAATCCAACAGTACCTCGTTTTTGAAAATCGGGCTTACAGGTCAAAAGTTGTGTGCACAAACGCACCTCCAACTTTGACATGTTGGTGGCGCTAGAGGGTTCGAGCTGTGTACATGGGTCTTGGTGAAAAGACTCAGGGGACTGTCCCAAATGAGTGTGCAAATGTTCACAACTTTTTACCATACGGTTCTATGGGCTGCCATAGACTCCAATGACAGAGGAAGATGAAGAATAATAAGAAAAGGTACAAGAACAATGGTGGCCTGTGCAGCTTTGCTGCTTGGCCCCCAATAAGAAAAGGTACAAGAACAATGGTGGCCTGCGCAGCTTCGCTGCTTGCCAATGATGTTGAGAGCAGTCAGGTAGGCCTATTGCTTCCCCTGGACCAGTAAACTGATCGGTTAAGTGCCTCATGCAGTTGTCTGATCATCGAAGTAAATAATATAGTTGAAGTGTGATAAATATCTAATGTTATCTAAAAAATACAGAGAAGAAACATGACGTGGAGCTACACATGCAGTAGCCTAGCCTATGTTTGAGCCGAAGCGGAGCCTCCATCTACGTAGCTTACGCACTGCTGTCTGTCAATCAGCAAGCATAATTTGTCAATGAGACGGCCCACACCACAAGCGTGAGTACAACATGCGAATCAGAGACGCTGCCCTGACTGACTGACTGACTGATTGAACGACCGTCTTTTTGGCTGGCTGGACCAAAAGTTTAACGACGCTAGCTTGCGTTAATGTTCCTCCAGCCACCTAAAAAGTGCCAGTCAAAGCAACAGCAAATGCAACGAAATATCAGTTAAGCGTAGCCTAATCTAGCCTATTATTTATGTAAGCTATGTAAAAAAGGTGATTGTTGTAGGAGAAGACAGGACCAGCACAGAGTGGAGGGACAGGTGAGAGAGGAAAGGATAGAGGTTGTTGAGAGAAGAGCAGGAGAAGAGAGAGGAGAAGGAAGTAGACGGGAGAGAGTGAAGATGAGAGATTAGAAAGAGTGATGATTTAGACAGAATGAGTATGCAGTTAAGCATCAATGGGCATCAAACATGAATTTTTATTAAATAAAACATTCTATTATTCTCACCCCATAACTCAAAATTAAAGAAAGCATATTTCATGTAGGCTAAACATGCTGTTTGAGTATATTCAGTATATTTTTCAGTAAATGTATCACGATTTTGTTATTTTCATTCTTTAAAAGTCACCAGAATACAGGAAGTCTACCCCCCCCAGACCCCCCACTTTGGTATAGAAATCCTCCCTATTTTGGCGGTCTTGAGCTTGGCACCACCACACCAAGAGATCTATTCCACAGGAAACACTGCTCACACTACAG